>NC_056737.1:965907651-965962651 GCF_019279795.1 Protopterus annectens
ATACTGTATGCCTACACATGTTATTCCAATCCGCCTGTCACATGTCACCTACATACACATTTTACAATGTCACACACATTACAGTGGCACAGCGGAACACACGACACCCTCACCTCACACATACACATACTTCCGCTTTGAGGGACGGTTGCACACAGTACCCTCACGTTGAGCACATCACCGGCGGCAGTGTCTACCTCGCCCTCATATCCTAAGAATATTACACGCACATGTCCTGTTACTGTATCGTGGCCTGGCGATCATCCCAAATGGCGGATATGCATTTAAGTGGGTTGACCTTTCCGTGGGTGGTGTTCCCTGCTCTGTCCACCCTCCCGGATAGTCGGGTTGTCGTTCAGTATGTTTACTATGTTGAGAGTTCGCATCTTACTTCTCTGTGACCTTGCATCCCTGTGATTCCCTGTTTAACTTGTTGTACTTTATATCTGTGTATGTGTACATATATGTCTACGTGTGTAATGATATCTATCTCCATATGTGTGTATGCACATATATACATATGTAGACACCTTGCGCCAAACGTGGCAGCATACGGCTACGCCGTCTGCTGTCGGACCCGCGTGCGATTGAGTTGTTGCCATTCCATGCTCCGCTGGCTGTGGGTTGTGCAGTGTTTGGGTGCTACCTATGTTGGAGTCACACATGTGACCGCCCATACGGTACACATTACGGGCGGACATGTTTGTGTGCCGTCCATTTCACTGTGTGTGCAGGTAGGGAGGTGTCAGTCCATGGGGCCTACGCTGTCAGAGTATGTGCTATACGTTCCCTCTTTGCCAAGGCATAGGCATATTGGGTACGCCTCCGTCTGCCTACTGGGGCTGGCACAGTGTGTTCATGGCGCTGGACGCCCTGTGCTTGCCTTGGCAGTTGTGGCGGGCTTGGTGGCCCTACACCATTATGTCCCTGCAGCAGCTGTTTCCGCAGGATCATATTATGTAGAATAGCACATACTATGAATATGTGGGCACTTGTGCCTGGGGAGTACTGCAAGGCTCCACCGGATGTATCCAAGCACCGGAACCGTGATTTCAACATCCCAAACACACGCTCTATGATTATTCTGGTCTGTGCGTGTGCCTCATTATGGCATTCTTGCATGTGTGTGTGTGCATTTCTGATGGGTGTCATCATCCACGGCTCCAATGCGTAGCCAGCATCCCCCACAAGGTGACCTTGTGTGATGTCCCCCCTGGCGAATACCTGATACAGCTGTGAGGCATGCCAGATATGGGAGTCGTGGTAGCTTCCAGGGCTGCCAGCACACACATCCATGATAATGCCCTGCGCATTGCACATGACCTGGCAATTGATGGAGGGGTATCCCTTGCGGTTTATGTAGCGTCTACCCTGCTCACTGGGTGGTGACTTGATTTCTATGTGCATACAGTCTATCGGACCCAGTACCTCCGGGTATTGTGCCACAAGGTGGAAGTGGCGCATATTGCTAGCCAACTCCTCCTGAGATCTGGGGAAGTATATGTACTCATGGGCGTGTCGTAACATGGCATCCAGAAACTGATGTAGTACCCTGGATGCTGATGCCTGTGAGATGCCCATTATATCCCCAGTTGGCCTTTGAAAGGTACCTGTTGCCAGTATTCGCAGGCTTACACATACCTTTGTGTCCACTGGGATGGGCTCCCCTCGGTTGTCTCTTGTTCTCAGGCTTGGCCAGCACAGCTCCGCTATTTGCTGTAACGTGTCCCTGTCCACCCAGTAACGCTCTACTATCTCCAGGTCTTGCAGCCCCTGGTAGGTCACCCTTGGTCTGAACACTCTCCTTCTCCTCTGAGGCCTCTGGTAGTTGTCGGCACCCTCCTCCGCAACTCCGTCTGTCTCTGCCACATGCCGATACATCACGGCCATGGCAGCACCCAACATATACATTTTAAAAGTTCCCCGTGTGTTTACACCGTAAGGCGCAGCGTTTGGGAAATCGCGCTGTCTGTTGTGTGCATTCCCACTTTATAGTGTTGTGCTGTACACCCAGTGATGTCATTGGGTGTGTCTCTGCTGCCGTATCTGTGGGTTATCTTCCGTGTTTTACCGTTGGCACTGCAACGCTGTTGCCTTTGGTGTTACATTACACTTGCCTGCATTGGTTTAGCTTTACACCTTACTTTACTGTTTCTGCACGTTGCACCTACTATTTACGGGAGTGCATCCTGCGGGCACATGGCATATGCATTTTGTGTGCCGCCACCGTTATGCTAACTCTCTCCTTGGCTGTGCTGTATCGGTTCTTCGCTCTTTGCATTTCTGCAACATCCACTACTTTCTTTGCATTCATAGGCCTCCCCTTTCCCGTTTTGCACGTTTCTGCATGCAGAGTTGTCAGCTGCCGCCGATTGCCCTTCGTGAGTTGATTGCTGTTAATTGCTCATTACGACTCCAATTACACTGCTTCCGCATTTCCTCATATTCTCCGCATCACCTTCCTGTATCCATGGTTGTTGACGGCCGTCACATGACTGGTTTGGGGAACGTAGTCATCCTCGTGCACATGCATCTGTGTGCGCATTGTGTACTTTCAGCGAATCTCTTTCCTCACACGCCGGTCCTGATGCTGTGATGTGCATTGTACAGCCCAGGTTTGCTGGCCTCCAATGTGCTTCCTCCTACAGTGTCACACCCCTCTGCGATTGACAGCTATTCCCTGTAGGCCACTCCTCGGTGTATTACCGCTGCACCGTTTGGTGCAGCCTTACCGGGCGGTGTTTTGCGATTCAGTATTATCTGCCTCATTTGCATGGCATTGACTACTAATACATGGTTACGGCGCCAGACACTGCCGCCACTCCTTGACAACCCTTGCGCTGTGGTTGTGGCTTTCCATTCATACTATGGTGTATTGTGGCTGTGATGCTGATGTGTCTTATACTGCTCTTTTATGGCATTGTCATATTACTTCAGTGTTCCTCACCTTCCGCGGACATGTCCTGGGACTCTGCTGTGGTTTTTCCGTACATAACATTTATGTCATTATTTACATTTTTTGCATGTTTTCTTTTTACATTCTCGGTTTCTTTCCACATTACCATGTTGCACCACTATGACACCTGACGTTGGCAGCCTTCCGTTACTCCTATGTCATGTTTGGATATGTGTAAACCATTTTTTTTGGTTTACATTGCCGTTGTGTTATGCTACACCTGTGCCACTTCCTGAATCGCTACTTGCCTTCATCTGCATGGTGCAACACCGCACATGGGGTATTTAACATACCTACACCGGTGGCGGCGCAAATCCGGCGTACGCCGCTGATGCACGTGGCTTTGGATCGTACCTGAATCGCTCGGCGGCCATGTCTGGCATTGTGGCGCCTACGCCATGCGTGCGCCTGGCGCAAGGTTCATGAATCCCGGGGAGAAGGTTTTCATGCGGATCATGACACTATTTAAGTAGTTCAGCTTTTTGCACTTTTGGTCAACCTGATGACACATTCCATTGGAAAACCCTATGGTAATCTACTCCAGCTTGGGACATTCTTGAAAAGAAAGCACACTAAAATGTATTTTATAATTTTCAATAGATGTACTTTAGTACGGTTTATATTACACAATTTAAATTCTGTAATTTCTGGTTTTGAAGTTTAACACCTAATATGTTTGCATACCTAGTTCTGTCTGCAGGGACCTTTGATTCGTTCCATGCAGCTGTATTCATTTTGACATACAATTAACTGAATCTTCATATTAAAATTATTGCTGCCAGTCATTCGTCATGTTTGAGCTTGCTAGTGGCAAAAGACAGAATTATGATAGGGCAGGAAAGCCAGTTACTATACTCAGTATATATGTTCTGTGTTGTGCTTTTAAGATGGAATCATGGAACTCCACAATAAATATTAACTTATTGCCATTAGCTGGCCACCTAAAATCTCTCACAATACTGCTACAAATAAGAGGAACTCTAAATCAAGTATTTTGAGTATAAGTAGACCACATTTGTTCATCAACAATGAAAAAAGCAGTCAGTTTCCAGAATCCCGTGTTACCTATCACTGCATGAGGATATCAGACAGTAGACAATCTAAAATGCTAGTAACAGCAGTTTCGCTTAGACTATTTCGTTGAATTTGGTTGGGTCAAATATTACAATGGATACAAGACCATTTGAATAAGTGTGTATTGACAATTTGGTGCTGACATTCAGTTACTGGACCTAGATGCAGTAGCAGTTGTCAATGTCAGATTCAGTCTCCATTTGCCTGCTGTATGAATCTGAATACATCAGATGATCCCGGAAAGAGAAACTGTGTGAGCTTAGCTGTATCCATCTATCTATATCTATCTATCTATCTATATATATATATATATATATATATATATATATATATATATATATATATATATACACACATAATATGTGCTTACTGAATTAAGTCGATGTGCTACAATATCAGTGGCAAGAACATTGATCACAAAAGGTCAGCAACGGAAATGCTATCAGTCAACTTTGCATGTACAAGTAAAATCATCACCACATGTAAAATAACATTGTTTTTTGCAGGATCAAGCCCCCCTGCACCCCCACCCTCCTCATAATTGCATATACCAACTCCAAGATTACACAGTCCCTAGGGAAAGGTAATATGGCCCAACCAGGTATTGTTGATTTTATCACACTTGTTCACCATTTGCGTGTGTCGACCTTTTGTGGTCGATCAGTTCCCCGTTGACATTGTGGTTCGTCAATGTAATTCAGTGTACGTTACTGAGGTATGCAAATACTAATTAAATACATATATATATATATATATATATATATATATATATATATATATATATATGCATACATACATATATATAAATATATTTAATTAGTATTTACATACTTCAGTGACCTTTATGATTATAGAGTTAGGGGTTTGCCTTGGGGTTACCTTTAAGAATGGAGTTTTGGTTAAAATTAAGATTATAATTAAGCTTATGGTTAGAATCAGGTTTAAGTTTAGAGTGAGGCTTATAATTAGGATTAGGGCTAAGTTTAGGGCTAGACAATGCATTAGGTCTGGATTTGGTTAAGGTTTTAGTCTTAGGCACAGGATTAACATAAAGATTAGATTTATATTTGGACATATAAGGAGCATTGCACCAAATAAGGGGGATGTCGGGGGTATTGCTCTGTGCCTAACAAAAAACTGTATTTGTTTGTATTTTGTGTTTGTTTCTTAGAATGAATTTTTAAGGTTTTATTTTTTTTTGTTTGTTTTTTAATGTATGTCTAATATACATACGCAGCAGTGTTGTTCTTGATAATGTAGTTAACACTAATATGGCACAGATCCCAGCAGTAGCCTACTTTGTAACAACACTATGCACCTCTGCAATACCACTACATTTTATAGTCGATGGCTAAAAAAAGTTCACATGTAGCCAGCTTGTGTGACTACCCTTGTGAAGAACCTTTAACACAGTAAGCAAGTCAACCTGCCATGCAATTCCAAAACTAAAAACTCATCTTTAATGTTTTATACAAAATTAAGAAATGATCAGAGAAGGTAAATTTGCATCTCTTGCAAAGTAACACTAAGCTCTGTTGCAAGGCCACTATCAAATTATGAAAGGATTGAAAAGCAGCAAACATTTTTCTAATGAGAAACTGAGAGTTTGATATAAGAGATTTAGTGTGGAGAGGACAGTTATGCAACATTATCAGAGAATGTTACTAAAAGGCACAAAAAATAATAATTAGCTGTGGTCAGCAAATAGGTTTCAAATTATTCCTACCCATAATCTGAGGGCGCCAAATAACCTGTCCCAAGAACTTGCATAATGGGTACACAATACACATGCAGGGAATGGTAGCACCATAAAACATAGCAATGAATGCAGTGTCATGCGGCATGAGACCATGCCAACACAAAGCCACAGGTTTCTATGATAAATAACACATGATGATAGCACAAGATGTACCACAGAATGTAGCAGAATTCACATGCCACAAAGATAAAACACACACACACACCCACACACACACACACACACGCACGCACGCACGCACGCACACACACACACGCACACACACACACACACACACACACACACACACACACACACACACACACACACACACACACACACACACCACAGTATTATGCCAAGCAGTTTTCTTCACAAAAACACAGGTAGTTCAAAGAAAAGCACAGATTATAAAAGAAAGAAAGGCACACAAGAAGCACTAGAAATAATATCACGCATGTCAGTTAAATTATCAACAGTGGGTCCTGGCCTTCATCTTCCTTGGTCCTTGTGGGATGTGATTATGCTTTCCAAATGCCTACATCTACTATAGATGACAGTTAGTAGGCTGCTGCCTGTGTAATGGTGTGATCTGTGGTAAAATGGTATGAACACTGCAAGGATGACAGGTGTCGGACTTTGTCAGGAAGAGTTGACATCAGAGGCAGTGCCAGCCAGCTTCCTTCTAAGGATTATAAAAAGGGGCAGTGTTCCCCCATGTGATCTCTCCTCTGCCACATGACAGTGCCACTGGATCCTGACATGAAACCAAGAAGCAATAAACTGAGAAAGTGGAACCTCTCATATTTGATACTGTTCATCTATGCCACCTGGGCAACATATCTCTGTGTCTTTTGCCCCTCAAGAACATCTTACTTTGCATGTCCACAATCACAAATAGCATATTAAGGACAATCAAGCTCTCTGTAGAATTTCATTGATCCATAATGAAGAAACTCCTGCTCCATCTCTGCTACATCCTAGAGGACAGAGCCAGCCATATCACCAATATTCTCAGTAGCTAACCTGATCTCCATGGTATCATGATACGGTGGTCAGCCTGCCTGCTACACAACGCATTTTATATTGCACCACCCCATTATCCCCCGCTAGGACACAGCATGAAAAGGATTGCCTCTGTCAATGACAGTCAGCTGATAACATTGCATTGTAAAGAAAAAGAAAAAACGGGTATCACCATACGTGTTAAAGATCTACACAGGCACACAAGCACCACCTACAGCAACAATACAACACATCACATTATTCAACCAAATATATTCAACTACACATGCTTGTTGCAATGCAATGTTGTTCACATATCCTTACTGCATGAAACTACAAGAAATCAATGTTACAGAAGCAAGGTATGCAGTTTGCTAATGTTACCAGTATCTGCATAAACAACCAATGTATGTTTGTGACAATACTGCCCAAAATTAACTAAATAACGCATCCCATATGGCAATTTGTTGAACCACTACTTCTGCCAACATACTGGGCTACCAGCCCAGCATGTGACAGAAACTCAAAGATGGAAGGAAATATGTTTTTTAACACAGTTAAATGTTAACAAAGCATCTATCACTCATTTTATGGGCCACCATATCTAAATATAAAGACACGTAGTAATGGACAACAAGCAGAGATAGGGCAGTGTTATACATGTGCCAGCAAGCTTATTAATTTCACATGTGACATGGCACTACAAATTTGTAAAGACAGCATTACAACACACTGCATGTAGTATATGATATCATGCAGTACACCCTATGCAAAATAAACACTGTGTAGAGCAGTATATACATGTGGTTTTATACAGCTGGTGGTTATCTCTTCACTGTTAAGTCACATGTCACAGTAGCATGCACAAATGTGACTCTTTCATATCCGTGTCTGTGCATCTCATGGTAGATGACATAGGGTCCCCCCACTCTTTCTCTCATACAGAACATAAGGTAATGCCATGCAAGGTAAGCATTTCTGGACCACAATGACAACATGGTTGAAAACTTTGTACACTGTAGATGCCAGTGTCCATTTGCACTAATATGGGGAATGTATGTATGTAATTCAAACCATACATAAATACTTATACATACATACAGGTGCCAGTGGCACTCAACCACTACTGCTGCAGAATACATGCAATGCTGCAGATAGCATAGTCATTTGTATGGATGCAGCTGGATTACGGCGGTTTGGTGGGGTGACTGATATATGCATAGACTTAAATTGGGTATCATATGCACACATAGACACAGACCATTTAATGTGAACTGTATGAAGTAAATTTTCTCTTGCAGACAGGGTAAGTGTGACCTGTTACACCTAGAGAGGCATGTGTATACCCACAAGACTTCCAAGGCTACCTACCATGGCCACTGCATTGCATCTATGGTTAACTGTCCACAGGTAGCTAAATACATGCAAACCCAACGTTCGAGGGGTTACAGTAGGTTGACATAATAAACAGGGTATGATCAGAGACCCTATCATTATCCTCTATGACATTAATTTACTAGAATTACAGTTCATAATTATTAAAACCGGTTACCTCTTATGGTAGACACATTGTATTCTAATAACTCTTCTATGACATCAGTTTAGGAAAACAAAGTGTCAGCTATGGGCACTATGGGTTTAAATTCTTTACTACCAGTAGCTGTGTGTAAGATTAAAAACAAAAACATGACAGGAAGTGATGCCAGAAAAAAATGATACTGGATCAATATGTTCAGTTTTATTTTGTTACAGTTTCGTGAGGAGCCACAACTGATAATTTGCACGTGATACTTGATTTGTTTGGAAGGTTATCTGGAAGCAGGCTGATTTTTGTCATTATTATTTTTTTATGCATGATAACTATTATTAAAGGTTGTTAAGGATTTATTTCTACTGTGGGAGCCTTTGAATACAGCAACTGCTAACTTCATTACATAAGATATAAAGAAAGAAAAAAAAGAAAATTAGTCTGTTAGGATGCTGGTGATACGGTAAACACACTGAGACTTCACAAGCTAATGAATTTATAATGGATAACCTTGTACTTCATCATGTTGTTACAATGTGAATTTCCCAAGGATAAAACATTAATGTAACCATTATTATTGAAACTGTAGTTATCAAACTTGTAAGACATAATCAATAAGATCTTAGTATTGAAACTAGCAGCATCAGTATATATTTTTTTGTTTGAGCAGACTATGACATACGTGCATAATGTAATATTACTGTTTTTACTATAGACTTGAAAATAGGAGGGTCAATCAAGCCATGAGCAAGGAGTGAATGCATATTAACTGGGGTTTTGGGAAGAAATAATGGACCCCGGTTTCATCTCCAGAGAAATGGCAAAGTTGTTGTTGTTTGTCTTTCAGCTTATCCCGGTTAGGGGTCGCCACAGCGGAACTCCAGTCCGCTAATGACTGGCAGTAGATTTTCATGAACGCTGAAGTGCCAGCTCGACGTTCAACCTTCAACGAAGGCACGCCCATTTATGCATGTCTTTTGAACGCCGACTCAACCGCGGGTAGGACATGCAGACTCCACACAGAAGGCACTCCATGCACTCGAGTCAAGAATCGAATGGGAGAACCTCTTGCTGTGAGGCAACAACGCTACCGCTACACCACCGCGGATTCAGAGAGATGGCAAAGTATTAAACTGCCAAAGGAAGAACAGGAAACTCCACTCAAAACCATTTTAATGAAATAAGTAAATAAATACAAAGTAAAATGAAGCACTTTTTGTCCAGTCAAATGACTGGACTTCTTCAGACAAAAGTACAAAACCAAACACAGCTTTTAAATAGCATACACACTCCCTCCCATGTGATGATCCACCAATGAATTGTGTCAGTGCACAAGCATATTCTTAAAAACACAATACCAAAATTAAAATAAACATAAACATATACAGGTTTTGTTTATATATATATATATATATATATATATATATATATATATATATATATATATATATATATATAAATACCCATTAAGTATTATCTAACAACAATACCTATTAAAACTAAATGAAAAAACAACAAATTAATGTACCCTAAAGGTAAGACTAAAAAGTAGATATATATAAATAGATTTATGACTTTCACTACTAGTCAGTAGTTTATACATACTAAAATACTACACTTCAATAACTATTAAAAACTTTTTAAACTAATTGTAACAAACTGTTACCTAGTGAGACTTCTCAGCTTCAAAATACATATAATCGTAATAATTTCATTTTAACCCTGCTGTCTGCAAGAATCTAACTGTAGCTGCCATAACAACTCTTGTTTTTCCAACAGTAACTCATTGGTGGATCATCACATGGGAGGGAGTGTGTATGCTATTTAAAACCTGTGTTTGGTTTTGTATTTTTGTCTGAAGAAGTCCAGTCATTTGACTGGACTAAAAGCGCTTTATTTCACTTTGTATTTATTTATTTATTTCATTAAACGGTTTTGAGTGGAGTTTCCTGTTCTTCCTTTGGCAGTTTTTTTGTCAATTGTTTGTTTTTTTCCTGGTTTGTGAGATAGCAAAGTAGTCAGATTGGTAGGACAGCAGAAGAGATGGTATATCTTTCCGGATCTAGGCACACAGACTGGGAAATGTCTGGGGCAATATTTGTTTTTAGCAATCTTGAGTTACAAAACACAGGCATATACAATGTTATGGAGTATCAAAATAAAACAGAGTGGAAGAGCGGCCTGAAATGGGAACCAGAGAAGAGCGACAATTACTTGGAAAAAAAAAAGATTTTATGTACAAGTAATAATTGAGAACTTACAGGCTGCACTAAGGATGAATGCAGCTAGAGCAAAGTACAGAACTAGCCCGAAGGTGCTTCTTATATGTAAATTGGTTCTGAAAGCCATTTAACAGATATGTCTGGGTCTAAGCCAGTAGCCTTTCTTGTCTACATTTATATAAGTGGAAAAGATGCATTTAATATGAGTTTTAACACAGCTGCATTGCTTAAGGAATTTTGAGACAAATACCACAAACTAAGGTATGCTGCCTGATTCTGACAGCTGAATTGCTAAGGGAATTTTGGAACACATATCAGACAGGTATTTTGCTGCAGTATCCAGTTATGGTGTGTGTGTGTGTGTGTGTGTGTGTGTGTGTGTGTGTGTGTGTGTGTGTGTGTGTGTGTGTGTGTGTGTGTGTGTGTGTGTGTGTGCGTGTTTGTGTGTGTGTTTCATTTTCACAAAAACAAATGTAAAACAATAACTGAATTACTCTGATATGAATATGTGAATGTGAATATCATTAGTGAAATTAATTGATTTAAACAAAGCTGTACAACTGTTAATAAAGTATAATGTGAGATTGTGGGTAGAGAATGCATCTCAAGTAGGGTATCTGATGCTTACTGGCAAAATGAAGGGAAAATGTAGCACCTGCAAAACTTTTTGTACTAGAGAAGTTAAAGTAGTACTTTTACATGGAGAAATCTTGTGATTTATAAACGAGGTGACATTTTAGGTTTCACATTTTCTTACTCTGCAAGAACTGCTAAACTTATAGTTAATGCCCACATCAATTCTCACAGCGACTCATTAATTTCTTTCATTATTTCAGAGTTATTCGTTCCCTTCAGTGAAGGCCGGGAATAAGGAGGAAGCCTACAAAGGCATCAAATGGTCAGCTTAAGTAAGATCTACATCTATCTGTTAAATTCTGTGGCTGTTTGGATATACCATACACATGTCTGCTGGGTTCAACCAGATACATTACTGGCATCAGACATGACAGGGATTAATATATACCATCTACTCAAAGAAAGCAAACAAAATTGTGGATTAACTCAGCCTTGCCCTAATTGACTCTTAGCTGTCTATGCCTCTGTTTAACCTGAGGGCCACAACAACATCTTGTACCTGCATCAACAAACTGAGATTGATACAGGATGTATGAGAGTCATCTCTAATGTAGAGATACTGCAGGCATTTATGAGCTCGATGGGACAGTACAACAAAATGAAATCTAAGTGAAGTATATGCCAGATATGCATGAGGGAAGAAGAAAGACATATGAAACTATAAAAGCGATCACATAACAGACAATGACATGAGCATGTATATATGCCAACATGAAAGAAGAGCAAACTTTTGAACAACTGACAAAAATGCAGAAAGGAAATAAGGATAAAAAACCTGCGAATGAGTCTAAAGGTATCGTACTATTAGAAGAAAGAGACTAAATACAGACACGGTCATTCAAAGTAGGTTCCTGACATCAAGGAAACAGTAGTTGAAAAGCTAGTATTACAGAGGAATAAATATAAGACATTATATGAGAAGGGGAATGGAAAATCAGAGGAGGATAATGCAGTGCACGGTATGTAGGTAGAATGCAGTGAGTCAGAAAAAGCCAAGCACTGTGGGAAATGTTAAACAGAAAGCAAAAAAAGAGTGAAATTATAGTGTGAAAAATTTGAAAACTCTAAAAATAGGTAACTTTATAGTTAAATGGTTTCTTTATTAGAAAAATGAGCTCTTAATCGTTAAGTAATGCGGAGGACGTTTTATTATATAACGTATTAGGAATTTTGTTAAAAGCAAAGAAAATATGAGTAGGACATGTACTGGATTTACACAACAAACTGATAATGACGTTCTAAGGAGCAGATTTTAAATGGTCGATATCAGTATTTGATCAAGCTCTCCAGTATTAAGATATTATACCTTTCTTCACACAAAGGTAAGTTATATGAGCATGAATAAAAAGAACATGTTACATATAAACTTAAATATTGTATTTAAAATGCTCTGGAAAAGTGTAAGCCAAAAGTAAATATAGCTTTGCATGTCAATACAGGAGTATATTGACTTTCATGGAATGAGAGGGTGGCCTAATGGTTAAGATGTTTGCCTTGCAAGCATAAGGTGCTGGGTTTGATTCTCACAAGCGATAATTGGCTAGGCTAAAAATGGCTCGCAAGAGCAGTTAGCTTATTACTAATCTATGAACCTATTAATATTTTGCCTCATGTTACATAATAGTTAATAAATATGAAAAGATGTGAACTGCATTTTCTGATAATAACTAACAAAGTAACTAGAGCATAAAAAATAAAGAAAGTGCATAAAATAACACAGAGGCAAAAAAAAATCAAGTGAAGAAAAAGTCCCAACAGGGATCATAATAACTGGCACTAGCAGACATTTATGAAGGTGCATCAAAACATAGAAGAGCTATCAAAAAGGAAATCATAATATTGCTATAAAGTGTATTTTAAACAATTCTATCTCAGAATATATGCACAGGACATCACAGGACATCAATGATTCAGTGGAGGCTGCAAGCTTTAAAACTGGAGTTCCCGCTTATCTTGTAAGGATATGCTCATACTAACAGAAGACTTCCCTTCCCTTTACTCCTGAGACAAGTATAGTCACCAGTATTTTAAAAGCCTAATTTCTGAAGTCCTGATACAGAGATATACCTAAAGCTTAGGTGGCAGGTGACATCATCAAGCCGATATGATTTGTAAGTGTGTGATACTGTTATGATTGGGTGGCATGCACAACCAGTAAGTGATAGAAAGAAGACATTGTAGGTAATATGAGGACCTTTGCTGTAAACAAAACTCCTCACCCAGACAGCAACTGCAAGACCAAAGTAAAGGTAGCACCACAAAAAAAGGGCCAGCAGATTTGAAGATACAAACATTTATTACATTTATTACAATGTACAGACCGGTTTCGATCTAATGACCTTTCTCAATGTAACCTTCTCAAATATAAATGTTTGTTTGGTAAAACAGTTATTAATATTAGCAGTATTTTCTTATCTCCATTAATATCATAAAAATGGTGCAACCTGCAGTCAAACTAACATATATAACGGGTCTATATCACATAATCGAAATTCCAAAATATCGAACACCATAAGCTTTAACTTGGAATTTCGAAATGTGATAACATCGAACACTCAGAATAGCAAATTTTTTCCCAGGGAAAAAAAATGCTTCTTTCGAGAAACATACACACAACACAAGCACACCAAAATAAATAATCCACACACATACACGTAACAAAACCCTACTTCTAACCCTACACTAAACCATACATACATTCCTATCTCTCCACTAACTTTAACCCGCACCCTAACCCTAAGGTCCGTAACTATGGCACACTTACCCTAAGGAGCTATACACAAACAAACTAAATAATACACACACATGCACTTAACAAAACCCTACTTCTAACCCTACACTAAACTGTACATGTATTCCTATCTATCCACTAACCTTAACCCGCACCCTAACCCTAAGGTCCGTAACTATCGCACACTTACCCTAAGAAACTATACACAAACAAACTAATTAATACACACACATACACTTAACAAAACTCTACTTCTAACCCTACACTAAACCATATATACATTCCTACCTATCCACTTACCTTAAACTGCACCCTCACCCTAAGGTCTATAACACAGTGAAGGAAATAGTGAAGCCACGGAACGGCCTACCAAAATCTTGCCCTAGGTAAGAATTCAACATTCTGCGGCTTCGCTATTTTCAACCTTCGATGTAGTGGTGTCGATATTATAACATTCGAAGTTTTGCAACTTCGATGTTATAATATAGACCCTATATCACATTAATGCAAAAAGTTTTGCTACTGACACTTGTCACCTAACATGCATGTTTTTTGTGGATTAGTCTTATTGTTTTGAAATATTGTGAAACTATTATCTGCATAATTTGAATTGATTGTATAATATTACAAAACAGCAGTGTATTACCTATACTTGACATACATCACTAGGGAAGTTCTTAAACAGATGAACAAATTTCTTAGTGATATCTTGGATCAACCCTTTTTTTGTCCATAGCACTAGTAATGAGTGACAAAATAAGATATACTTTTACTTTCATAAATCTGCTATATGAAACCAGCAACACTGGACAGACTTTTGATGCAGCACTTTGTTGAGTGTTTCATATTTATATTTGGTAAATCACATTTATGAGATATTGCAAATCATATAATATGTGTCTTCAAAAGAGGATTTTGGAGAAAATTTTCAGGAAGCAAGCATGTTTTTGCATTAACAGACTTCAAGAAGCTTGGGTTAATTGGCATCCTACTGTTCAGGACTGAAAGTGCTAAAAAATTTACACTGACTCAAAAACATAAACTGAGCCAGATGAAAAGGTTGCATATGCAGTCCAGGGTTTTATTATACATTATGATGATCAGACAGCAGAACACTGCAGTATCAACTAAAAACAAAACCTTAACTAATGATGCACTGTCAAGGAGGTATACTGTTAAATGCTAGCAGGATCCCAACCTGCTTCAGTCTATTCTTTGTGGCCACCTAACAGACTATAGTGTAGTAGCTACCTAACAGACTATAGTGTAGCAGCTCCAGCCACCTAACAGACTATATAGTGTGGTAGCTACAGCCACCAAACAGACTATAGTGTAGTAGCTACAGCCACCTAACAGACTATAGTGTAGTACCTGCAGCCACCTAACAGAAGCTAAAAGTTAAGAATAAGCAGGTTCGTGTAAAACAAACAAAGCCTAGAATATTAATTTCAAAAGCATGAAGCAAACTGAAACAACTATGTACACAATAAAAGAGTTACTGTTGTTCAAATTCTGGTAGTCAATAGAGAAGGTTAAGACTGTGAGCTGTAGTTTCTGGGTTACAGGGTTTGATTCCTTCAGCTCCCATTTGCATTCTGTGTGACCTTGAGCAAGTCAGATCTTTCTCTGAGGTCATCCATAAAAAGGGACTATGTGTCCAGTGGACCTACATTGTTAAGAAATAGGTAGTATTATCATGGACAAAAAAAAAAATGGTGCTTTCTTTATGGAGCAAGCCCCCTGTACCCACATGAAGATTGACTTATCCCCTTGCACTCCCTTATTTAAATATTCTAACTCCATGATCACATATCTGGTGTTAAAGTGCAATGGCCATCAATAAAGTCAAGGTAAACTTTATTGAAATACAGGTCAACACAGAAGAAAAGGTGCATATTACTGCATTCTCTGCCTCATACCAAATGAATGACAGCTTACAGAAGGAAGACAGATTAAATTAATAAAAAAATTAAATAAAAAATATATATATATATATATATATATATATATATATATATATATATAAAATACAAAAAGTAAATAAAGTAAACAAACTTGAAAGCTTTATTTACATCAGAAACACAACAAATACAATAATAGGATGCAGCAGAGGAAACTGTTCCTGCACCCGCTCAGTAGAATAAAAATACTAAAAAATAAAATAAAAAATACTGCAGAATGAAATGAAACTGGATTATAACCACAGTTCACACAAGAAAAAGAAACAATGCATGTAGTCAAACATTGTATAGATTAGATTTCAATTCTTGGAAAAAAATGACTGACATCAGCAAAAATCACAGTGAAAGTAATTTGGTCTACATATTCCAACATAACAGGATTCATAGAAATGACTGATACAAAACTGTGTGATCCCAAAATACTGAAGTTCATTTCACCCAGAAACATGCAAGAGAGCTACAAGCAAAGAAGGTAGCAAAAATGTTTTAGTGCAGGTGATCAAACATGAAAAGCAATTTCAAGGAGCTTGTAGTAGCCTCAAGCCCATTCCTCAATGAGCTGCTTCTGTTTCTGCCCCCAGTCACTTAAAATACCCTTAAGCATAGGTTGTATCACATTATGACTGGTCTATATTATGTGATTGAAGAATCTCTTCTTCGAACATATAATAATCAACACATATACAGTGAATGCTGTAAACCTTAAAATACCCTTAAGCATAGGTTGTATCACATTATGACTGGTCTATATTATGTGATCGAAGAATCTCTTCTTCGAACATATAATAATCAACACATATACAGTGAATGCAGTAAACCTTAAAATACTCTTAAGCATAGGTTGTATCACATTATGACTGGTCTATATTATGTGATTGAAGAATCTCTTCTTCGAACATATAATAATCAACACATATACAGTGAATGCTGTAAACCTTAAAATACCCTTAAGCATAGGTTGTATCACATTATGACTGGTCTATATTATGTGATCGAAGAATCTCTTCTTCGAACATATAATAATCAACACATATACAGTGAATGCTGTAAACCTTAAAATACCCTTAAGCATAGGTTGTATCACATTATGACTGGTCTATATTATGTGATCGAAGAATCTCTTCTTCAAACATATAATAATCAACACATATACAGTGAATGCTGTAAACCTTAAAATACTCTTAAGCATAGGTTTTGTATCACATTATGACTGGTCTATATTATGTGATCGAAGAATCTCTTCTTTGAACATATAATAATCAACACATATACAGTGAATGCTGTAAACCTTAAAATACTCTTAAGCATAGGTTGTATCACATTATGACTGGTCTATATTATGTGATCGAAGAATCTCTTCTTCGAACATATAATAATCAACACATATACAGTGAATGCTGTAAACCTTAAAATACTCTTAAGCATAGGTTGCATCACATTATGACTGGTCTATATTATGTGATCGAAGAATCTCTTCTTCAAACATATAATAATCAACACATATACAGTGAATGCAGTAAACCTTAAAATACCCTTAAGCATAGGTTGTAGCACATTATGACTGGTCTATATTATGTGATCGAAGAATCTCTTCTTCGAACATATAATAATCAACATATATACAGTGAATGCTGTAAACCTTAAAATACTCTTAAGCATAGGTTGTATCACATTATGACTGGTCTATATTATGTGATCAAAGAATCTCTTCTTTGAACATATAATAATCAACACATATACAGTGAATGCTATAAACCTTAAAATACTCTTAAGCATAGGTTGTATCACATTATGACTGGTCTATATTATGTGATCAAAGAATCTCTTCTTTGAACATATAATAATCAACACATATACAGTGAATGCTGTAAACCTTAAAATACTCTTAAGCATAGGTTGTATCACATTATGACTGGTCTATATTATGTGATCGAAGAATCTCTTCTTCGAACATATAATAATCAATACATATACAGTGAATGCTGTAAACCTTTTAATAAACAGATTTACTTTCTTCTCAGCAAGACACACATTCCAGTCAAGAATTGATGCTTTCTTAATATCACAAATCTTAACCCATTATAAGATAATCTATAAAATACATCCTAGATCTATCTCTGATCATTCTAAAATATATATCACAATCAATACCTATTGAGTTGACTCAAAGTATGCCACCTTTAACAACTGGACTTTAAATTAAAATATTATCCAAAAAGAAGAGATGCTACTAGAAATTAACAATATCTTTGCCCAACTTTAAAATGACCTCACTATAAGTCAAATCACGCATGACATACAATGGGCAGCAACAAAGGCTGTTATCAGAGGTTTTATCATCCAATAATCGTCATGGTATAAAAAATGCAACAAAGACACAAAAAATAAACAGGAGAAGCAATTAAGTGAAATTGAACAAAAACTTCATAATAATTACTCCAGAGATCTTGAAGAGAATATGATAGACCTGCAAAAACAATTAAACAATATATATCTTAAAAATCTTTCATATACTGAACTCAAACTGCTCCATAAACATTCAGAATTGGCACAGATACCTTCCAAAACACTTGCCAGGTTAATAAATGTTAAAAATGACCCCCCAAAAATTAGCAAAATAAAATATGAAGGGAAGGTTAGACACAGTGATTATGATATCACAAATTCCTTTGAAGAAATATATAAACATTTATATAACCTTCCAAGTCACAAATCCAGTAAATGGTATTATTACTTTATTGAAAATCTAAAATTCCCACAGTTAAATGAAACCCCAAAAAAATATTAATGGCCCCCCTTAAACTAGAAGAGATAAAATTACCCATAAAGAATCGCAAGATCAGCAAAGCCCCATGCCCAGACATTTTCACTGTGGAATTTTATAAAAAGATCTCTGAACCAGTTTCTAAAATCTTGTTAACAGTCTTTAATTATATCATTATATTTGGTTTAACTGATCTATATATGAACAATTCGAAAACTATTTTAATTCCCAAATCAAACTCTGATCCCACAAAGCCTAACAACTATAGATCAATTGCCCTTATTAATACAGATCTTAAAATACTAGCTCAAGCTCATGTTATAGCAAACAGACTAAAATGATACTTCCCCATATAATATCTCATGAACAATTTGGATTTATGCAAAACAGACAGATATACGACAATACCCTAGTTTTAGATATCATGATTAAGCTACTGGCTAAAGATAAACACCCCAAATACATGCTA
Organism: Protopterus annectens; assembly: GCF_019279795.1. Classification (NCBI taxonomy): domain Eukaryota; kingdom Metazoa; phylum Chordata; order Ceratodontiformes; family Protopteridae; genus Protopterus; species Protopterus annectens. The sequence continues at coordinate 965,926,736 of NC_056737.1, forward strand.
ACTGTAGATGCTTGTAAAGCATTTGATTGGGTGGACCTAAATTTCCTATTTAATAAATTACCTTGTTTTGAGATTCCACAAGATTTTATCGATATTATAAAAATACTCTATCAAAAAGCTTCTACAGCACTATATATTAACAAATTTAAATCTAACCCATTAAAATATCCAATGGAATGGGACAAGGATGCCCCCTCTCACCCTATCTCATTAATCTTTACCTAGAGCCACTAATCCTATATCTATCCCAAAAAACATATCATCACATACCTAAATGATTAAATGCTAACTTTAAGTTCACACTCATTGCCAATGACCTCAACATATACTTTGATCTCCCAAATACTGATCTCCATAAATTATTAAAAACAATAGAAACATTTTCCAACATATCAAGCTGTAATATTAATCCTAATAAATCATACATATTTTCTATAAACCCCCTTGGCCACAAAGAGTTTTGTTTTCCTGATGGTGAAATAGAACCTAAATACCATCTAAAATACTTATTACACCCATATACATAATGGAATGCTGAAAGCAAATCTACATAATACATGGATAAATATAGAATGAGACATTTCTAGGTGGAAGAACATAAACTTATCTCTTTTATCTAAAGCTAACTTCATCAAAATGAATATTATACCTAGAATTCTATTTCAATTAAATGCCCTTTTCTTAATCATTCCCCAAAAATGTTTTCAAAATATGAAAAAGGCTCTTGCAAAGTTTATCTGGTATCCCAAATCTACAAGAATTAAATATGATAAACTCACATTATCAAAAGATAAGGGAGGTCTGGTATTACCAGATGTAAAACTTTATTATACTATCATAAGTTCTAGTAGAGTGATTCAGATAGCCAATCACGATCCAATTTTCCAAACTTGGTCGAACCAATAGATCAAAGTCTGGTTTAATCTGATCACCTCTCTTAGTATTAACCCTAAATGTCTCCCATTCGTAAACCTCAGAAACTGCAACTCTTTAAAACTCCATCCTTTAATCAAACATAATATCCATTTATTTCAGAAGTTGTTAAAATCATTTCAATTGATAAATACTCTGGAATTTCTACAACCCCTCCACCGTAATCCCAATCTAATATGTAATAACCAACCAATAAACTTAGCAAACTATCCCTTAATAAAATACATAATGTTCTGAGACTTATATAAATTGAATAATTGTAGTTTAGCTGAAATAAGAGCAAAGCTGGGTACACCAAAAATATGATATAATTAGGCCACTTATAAGGCTCATAAAAGGCAAAGTCTCCATTGCAACTGTTAAAGAGTAAGACATAAAAGTAGCCCACTCTGTAATAAAAACCTTATCTTATAAGAATAAAATTATTTCAAAGGCATACAAATTAATTGCAGCAATAAGAACCCAAAATGATCTCTTATTTTCAACCTACTGGCAAGAGCAAAATTAAAATATAACATCAGAGGAAATAGTATTAACTATTAAAAACATGCTCAAGTTAACTCCTTTCAAAAGTTTAATTTATACCCAGATTATGATAAATAATAATGCTTATTACATACAATCTGTTCTAAACAAATTTAATTTTAAATACTCATCAAGCTGCCCTTTTTGCCCTAGTAAAAAAGCAGACCTATTACACATCTTATAGAGCTGCAAGAAAGCATACAAACTATGGTGCTCATTAAGGGTCAAACTTGAAGAAATGGGGTATGAAAAATCTACTTTTTTGTGGGAAACAGCAATTCTACATATCACTCCAAATAACCTACCAAACATAATCAAACACATCCTTATAACAATATGTACCCTAATCAAGTATTGCATAGCCAAAAATTGGTTATATAAACCTAAGATCTCTTGGGAAAACTTCAAAACACTAGCTGTAAAATTTATATCTTCACATAAACTGGCACATAAATCCACAAAAAATTACATATTTTCAAAAATATTGGGGTGATCTTTTAGATAGAATACTAAAATACTAAAACCAATTCCCTTTTTCCTTTCCTACTCCCACTTAGTCCATTAATAATTTTACAGTATCACTTTTAACCAACTTTTTAGCCCCCTCAGATTACTGTAACATAAATGTCATCATTTCTGTATGAAGACCATAAGCGAATGCAAATTACTCTACTCATTTCTTCCCTTCCCTTTTAAACTGATATGTTTTTCACCTTTTAGACAGATGGTTTCTTTGTTTTGACTTAACCTCACATCAGTTGTGAAGCAGTGACATTTAAATAAGAGTGACATCTAATGCATGTAGTTTTATATAGGGTTTTAAAATTAGGGTTATAGATGTTGTAGTTAAGAAGTTTTATTTTCATTTAGAGTCACTTCATATTGACAGCATGATGGATACTCATGCTAAATGTATATATCTTTATAAATGAAATAGCTGTCATACTTTAGAGTTTTAGAAAGTCAATTTTCACTGTCAGTTCTCCTTGTTACACCTTTCCTATGACAATCGTATTATGTTATATACATAAAAGTTTACCCCTTCTCCTTTTTCTCTTTGGTCAGCTGATGTTTAATTATTTAATCTAGAACTGTAATATCCATAAGATTTCTCTTCCTCTCATTTTACTACTTATATAACTAGCTTAAAATATGGATTGTCTCATCCTAATTGTATTGCAACTGGTTAACTATGTATCCATATCATATTATATCACTTCATTAGCTCTACTTGACAGAGGATCAGTTAATTAATCAATGGGGCAGCGAAAGCTGACACACTCTGGCTAGGCTTATAAATGCCCTCAGGCAGATAGCCTAGTACCCACCTATGAACCTATATATTGCTTATTGTTTAAATGTCTTTTTGTGCATTCAAAATCCAATAAAAAGTTTTTTGAAAAAAAAACTTGTTCTCACTTATGGCTATCAGAGTGACATTGTCTGCTTATCTGAGGTTCTTAATACTTTTTGGCAATTCTAAATTCATTATATGATTCATCTAATATAGCATTTGTATGATAACATAAGTATATAAACTAAAGACATAGACTGGCAGTATGTAGACTTGCTAGACTCCTTTTTCACAATCTTGAGCCAATAAGTTAGTCTGTATTCAATTTAAGCTATACCTTCTTGGTCTACGTAGAGATTACCAAGGAGGCAAATAAGACAAGCTGATATCCCCATTTATTTTAACTTGCATCAGGCTGTTATGATTCAGACAGTCAAAAGCTTTATAATAGTCAATAAATCAGAAGTATATATTTTTCAGTAATGCCATTACTTGGTGGATAATGACAATTTGATCTCTGGTGTCTCTTCTCCTTCTAAAATCAGACTGTACATCTGTCAGTTCTCAATCTATGTTTTGCTGGAGTCTAGACTGTAGAACTATAAGCATTACCTTGCTAGCTTTGAATCAAGTGCATGTTTGATAATTTGAGCACTCTAGTTGCAAATGGAACATTAATTAATCTTGTATAATCCTTTTCAGTTTCTACTTTCAACATAATTACTTCTGCATCCCTTAAGAAGACCATCAACTATTCCAACACCTGTCACTGTTTATAGTTTAGCATCATATAAGATAGTAGTTTATAATGATTTATAACCACAGTTAAGAAGCAATACAGGTTGCCAATCTTCTAAATTAGTTATTGATGCTCCTTTCCATAACAATTTCAATAAATTTACATAAGTTTGTTTCCTCAGATCTTCTACTATACCCTTACTAAACCACTTATTCAGTCAGCTAATATAATTTTTAATCCCGGTTTCCTAATTATTTATAATAATTATAAGGAATCTCATCTTTTCTGGGAGAATGTAGGGTTTATATCAGAACATTGAACAAAAAAATCCAGAATTGCATTACATTGAACACGGAACATCGAATGCAAAAATCACTGAAAGCCCATAATTCCGAAAACAGAGTTTACGAACAGCAACACTTGGTTATCCACTCACCCGCGCAACCTAACACTTCACTGTAGCAAATAAAACCACACCTCTTCAGTCATTCCAACACCATCCAGTAAAGCAGCACACAACCATTCCTCCAATAAACAACACAAAACACACAAACACTACAAACTATTCCTTATGAGGGGGGCTTTACCCCCACACCCCCCCAACGAGGGGGGCTGTGTCCACCACACCCCCCCACTTATATATACCAACTCCAAGATCGCACATAGCCATGGAAGCCTCAGTTATCCATAGGGGGCATTATTCATATTATTGCACATTTCTCACTGACTTCAGGATGTGTAGCTTTGTGAAGGCCAACCATGTACATCCGGGATTTCTGGTTTCGGAATTCTGAGCTTTCAGGTTTTTTTTGCGTTTGAAGTTCTGTGTTCGATGTAATGTGATTTGGGATTTTGTTTGTTCGATGTAATGATATAAACCTAAGAATGTATGGGAATTACTGACTTTTAAGGCAACTTTAACTCAAGTAAAGGAAATAACTACTGATTCCCAATTGTTCTTCCTCACAGATCATTTTGTCTCTAATGTCTCCTTCTTTCACAGATTCTAGCTGACATCATTCTTCAACTTCTTCTGTTTATCAGTTATATTAGTCACTGATTTCCTGAAATAATATAAAACCTTTCCACACAGACAGGCTCCCTTACAATAGTTTGACTACTTTATGATTGACTAACAAAATTGCAATCACAATGGATCAAACTCATTCAAATATAAACAACATTTGAAATAAACAAAGAAAGAAAAAAAGGTGTTTTTACAAGGGAACAAGCCAAATGACACCTCCATACTGCCTCTACTTATATATGCTAACTCCAAGATCACAATACCTCAGGGAAAGGTGGAATTCCCAAAACAGTGCAATCTCAATCTTTAGTGCAAAATGTCAGAGGTCACACACTAATGATCTATCATAATACCTGATTGGCAAGTGTATCGAACACAAGCCTGGCTTTATATATTCAATGTGTCTTGTTTCAGTTATACAAAAAGATAACATTTGTACAGTTTTATGAAATGTAGCATATTTCTAGGTTTACCTTTATACTGTCGATCCTGATATGGTTGACACGACTAGCATGAATGCCGAAATGCGAACATCTCCAACATCGAATTCCGAATATGCGAACATCAAAACCTCACCCCTTTTTGACCCATGGTAGCATGGATGTGGAGGTGTTGCGCGGCCGGTAATGTTGAATGTCGAATGTTTTTCGACATTTAACATTTTTCGCGGTTTTGGTTCATGCAAAACGTGTCGATAAAGTGGCATTTCGACAAAGTGAAATCGACTATTTAAAGGTAAACCTATTTCTATCACCAGCACTATTCTTTTGATCTGTTTTTTGTTCATATTGAACTTGAGGAAATGATAACTAGAGAAATTTTAAAAGTTACAAATCTGCCACCTGAAATGTGAAACCTGATACGACATTTTGTTTATTGCAAACTATAAATAAGGGCCACTAATACACCCCAAAACAAACAAGATGCATTTTATTTGACATAAAAAATTGCAAATAAAAGAAAATTTCTCCACAGCATTATTTTCCTCAATCTGTATACACACACACACACACACACACATATATATATATATATATATATATATATAGATATAGATATATACAGACATATATATATATATATATATATATATATATATATATATATATATATATATATGTGTGTGTGTGTGTGTGTGTGTGTGTGTCCCTATAAGCCAAAACTGTGCAAAAAGTTTAAAAATTGAAAATGAGTCAGAATACCTTTTTCATCGTTTTTTTTTTTTTTTATTTTTTCAGTGTTCATAGATTTGTTGGGAGGAAATGTCTTTTATTTGCTGGTATAGACCTGTAAATATGTATTAAAAAGGAAACTGAGACTAGATATGGGTATATATACATGTGGCTAAGGTAAGATTCCCTGTACTTTGATTGCCTGAAGCACAAAATGCCAAGGAATACTGGCCCCAGTCACTGATGTGCATGAGAAATTATTGCTGGTATGTTTCTAAACGTATGCCAACAGTGATTCATTTGTTCTGGCAGATGTATTCCTTATAGGTAAATTGGTCTCTTAAGAAACCTAGCCTCACATTCCCATGGTAGTTTTTAGCCCTTATATTTTGTACACAAATAATATGGAAAGAGGCTGAACAAGGACATTTTGGGACATTTACATATTTCTGTCTGTTCATGAGAGATGGAGGTAAATTTGTGGTTACCCATCCATCATACCCCTCAGCATTTCCACATGAGAAATCTATACAAAGCCTTAAATAATGAGGGGGGGACCTAAATAGGGACAGAGTTTAAATATTGCTCTTATAAACTTAGATTGTTATTAGAACAGCAGGTTTTTTGTAGTTTCCTTTTTTGAAGGATGCAAAATCTGAAATTCAAATGCATGTCATTATTTAGTGACTTTAACCCTCTGTAGTTTGCCAGAAAAACACAAATTTTAAGAGGAGAAGACCAAAAATATGAAACAAAAATCTGGACATTGTACAGGAATCTGGACCATTGAGAGGTATGCCATCCATTCATCCAAATTATATTTGAATAAAGTAAGAAAGGGACTTTGCTCAATTATCAGCCTAAGGAGTGCCAAGTGCAGCAGAATGATTATTCCTGGATCTGAATGCAAAAGTGGATATGTTGTAACCAAAGGACAGTTCATTGTCAACATAGGTTCCCAGATTCTTTGCTGAAAAAAATGATTATATACTTCTTCACATTTAGTTTTAGTTTGTGATTTTGACACCAGCTATTTGTTTGGGACAAGCCCTCTTGGAGGATCTTGCAGTCCTCTAGAGAGTTTACGATGGCACCAAGTTTGCAGATATCTTCGGTCTTTGTCAGCCACAAATACTTAACCACCTGACTTTGACCTGCAAGAAGTAAATGCCAAAGAAGAGGGGGGCAAGGATGGAATACTGGAGTACACACCTAGTGACAGAGTTTTGAAGGAGGTATTGCCATAAACTGCAACTACCTAGGTTCTTTTTGAGATTCAGTTTGATCTCCAATGAGTTATTTATGGATTGATATCTACTTGGGAGAGTTTATCTATGATACTTGAGTTTGGAATAGTGTTGAACTCATTAGTGAGGTCTAGCTATGCAGTGTGCATGGATCTGTCCTCGTCTATTTTTTGAGTAACTTTTTGAAAACATCAACCAGTTTAAGCAGGCATGGCCTACCTTTGACAAATCCAAAATGGGTTGGGTGAAGAGTCTGTTAGTTACTCTACCTGTATCCTTGTAATTTAATCCCATAACGATCTTTCCATAGTCTTACATATGAGACTGACCAGGAGTATGGCTCTATAAATACCTGGATCTGTTGAAGCCCCACCTTTGTGCAAGGGAAACTCTTTTTTGAGTTGATGTTGCCAAGGAGCTGACATACATAAGTTTGAGGGAGGCAGAGGAAAAACAACAGTCACAGTTTCATTTTTGCTCTTCTTTGCTTTGGGTATTCGTTTTTAGTGTTTGGTTCCTCATAGTTTGAGATTTCATATGTGCTCACATTGCAAATTTGTGGTCATTAAATGCTTAATAGGGTGAGCTGAATATACATTTTGCTACAACTAATCAATGTTACTCTTGCACAGTAAAACAAATGAAAAAGGGATACAGATCTATCATCGGAATGTTAATACAGTTGCATTAGCATGTGGATCATTGTCACAAGATTCTGATTTTTGAACATCAAAGCTGTAAGTAAAAACTGATGAAGCATTCACCATTCGCATTAATTAGTAGTCAAAGGGTTGGAATTATAACCCAAGTATAAACAGTTTGCAACAGGCCTTGACAGAGTACATGATTTATTTGCATCCACCATATTGGATGAATTTGTACTACACCCCTTCCTAAAGAATGCAGCACAAAAAAGTTAGTAACCCAGACTATCAGAGTCATTGTCTGAAACCTAATACTCAGTTCCATTAGAAACACTGCAGATTCTATGGAAAATACTGAAATAATGTCAGCAGAACATCTTGTTTCCATCTACATCCGCCCATTCAGACTGTTAAAATAAGCATTAGCTGTGTCCCTGTGAATACTTGTTCCTGAGTGTCCACTGAAAATTTACTTTGACCAGTAAAACTTTCCCAATAAACAAAGACAAACAAAAATAAATAATTAACAATATACCATCAGCAACAGCAAAATAAATGTAAACTCCATCTGCATGCGGTTCTGGCAGCCATTAATAAAGGAAGTGGTTGATGCCATAGCTAATGTAATTTCTAATATGGATGAAGAGATGATTGATTGCAGGAGACTGTAAAAGTGTTTCAATGTTCAGTACCACAAATCTCGAACAGTTTATGTTTCAGTAGACTCTTCAGTACATGTGGAATCTTAAAATGATACCAGTTTACAAGAGGGTTCACTAACCCAAAAATAATTCATCCTTGTAGGGATGAAAGAGTTCAGTACCAATCATCACAAATAAAAATGTAGTCCTTATTTGTTAGTTATATTAGACCCAAAGCTGCGTATGGAAAAACAATGTGGAAATTTCATAAGAAAACAAGCATGAGTAAAGTGGACAAAGTACAACAGGAATATACCACAGGCATCCATGGATGTGAAAATTTAAGTTGTTACGAAAGACTAAAATATCTGAATGTGTACAGTGTTTCATGGAGATGTTTTAAGAGGAGACCTTATTCAGGTATATAGAACATTTAGAGACAACTACCTCTGGGAATTTTTGGGGTTATCAAAAGGTAGTACAGAATCATCAGACAACCTATCTAGAAGATTCTATAGGAATGAGAAGTGTACTAACTGGTTGTCTGAGAGAACAGCTGATGCATGGAACAGACTTCCAAATTCCACTAAAAGATATTTTTTTTTGAAGAGTGCTAATGAAGAACTTTGCTTGACATAGATGGGTAGCCTGTTCCAGAGTATGGGAAGCCTCTGGGACAAGAATCTATTCCTCCAGCATGTCCTATTTATTGTGGTGACAAGGTTTAGGTCCCTAGAGCGTGTAGCTCGGAGGGATTGGGATTTCTTTAGGTGTAGCATGTCCAACAGCTCTGAGTTTGATATAGCTTTATATGTTAGGTAGAGATCACCTCAGAGTAGGCGATATGCTACGGAGTAAAGCTGGAGTTTTCTGAGGAGGTCAGTGTAGGGCATTTGTTTGAGGCCAGTAATCCTCTTTGTGAGGTACTTCTGTGGCCTTTTCAGCTGCTGCAGATGTCTTGTGAGGTATATTCCAAAAGGGGTGTTGTACCCTATAATGGGTCTAATGAGTGTCGAGTAGAGGGGAACAATGACCTCTTTTTTTCCTGGATGAGAACCCTTTTATGATGAGGTGTGCCATGTAGAAGGACTTTCTGACTACTGTGGTGATGTGACTATGAAAGGAAAGACTACTGTCCACCTGGGTCCCAAAGTCTTTTATCACACATTTGGTGTTAAGTAGATTGCTGCCTATGTGGTAGTTCATGGGTACAGAGTTTTTACCAAAGGGGATGACACTGCATTTTTTGGCATTGAGCTTGAGGCCATGGCTCTGACACGAGGCATCTGTCTTAGCGAGGCCCTTCTGTAGGATGTCCACATCATTTGGGGACTTGACTATGGCTCCTAGTTTGCAGTCATCTGCGAACTTTGTTAGCCAAAGGCCTTCTGTGTTAGCCTGTACTTCAGAGAAGTAGATACCAAACAGGAGAGGTCCCAGGATGGAACCCTGTGGTACTCCACTTGTCACTGCTTTGAGGTCAGATTTGGAGTCTGCAACTTTTACAGTGTGGGTTCTGACAGTGAGCCAATTGGCAACCCATCTTGTGACATAGGGATTTATACCTAGTTTAGTGAGTTTAGCTATAATTCCAGAATGGGGGATGATGTCGAAAGCCTTGGCGAGGTCAAGATAGGCTGTGTGAACCACCTTACCCTCATCTACAGCTTTGGTGACTGCCTCAAAGAAGTCGATCACGTTCAGGAGGCATGATATGCCTTTCACAATTCCGAACTGGGTGGGATCCAGAGTGGACAAGTTTTGGTATATTGGCAGGCTAGAAGGGCATTATTGCTCATGCGTGAAATATTTCCAGGTACATATGTAATTTTAGTCCCTACCTCATCCCACTTGAGCTCAATTCCATGACACTTGGTCAGTTCTCCATTAGCACTCATTTGACTCCCCTATGAGGCGGCAGTTGGATGGTTTGTGGCCCCATCACAACAGTCCAAGAGGAAGGGATTTTTCTGTAATGCTTTCCTCATCAATTCCTACCTAGCTTGAGCTTTGAAACTATTATGTTGCTAGAACAGCCTGGCGCTCGTGGTTCTGAATGTGTGCATTGTGGTCTGCCCTAGTCCTTGTTCATGAGAGCTTTGAGCATGTTCCTCATTTGTCATTAGGGATCACACTACAGATGTAGGCAATACTTCACTCTGTCTTTAAAGCTGAACCTATAATCATCCCAAGTGTTTATTGAACCAAGGTTGATAATCTGCCCCACCCCCAGTGTTTACCAGTCATGCAGAATATGTCAACATGGAGGTAAATAAACCATTGTGTCTTTTACTGAAAGGCCTCTGTATTTCAATGAGTATGCAAAGCTGCAGATAGCCTGAATTATCTGTATACTGTATATTGCAAGATTCTTATTATTCTTATTATTCTTATTATTCTTATTATTTTTATTATTCTTATTATTCTTATTATTCTTATTATTTTTATTATTCTTATTATTCTTATTATTTTTATTATTCTTATTATTCTTATTATTCTTTCTGATGCCTGACTCCATTTACAGGGCAGAAATGTGGCTGGAGTTTTAAAGCAAATTAGATATTATGATTCCAGATGTAATATACACATTTTCCAAACAAATTAAATTTCTAAATGTGTTTTAGAAGTCAGCAAAATACATTTGTTGCAAGTAACACAGCATCAGATCATATTGGGTAAAATTTTTATTTAACATTTGTTTACCAGGAAAGTCCAACTTCGAGCAAAGCTGGAGGCCTAGGGAGAAACACTCCAGATGCATGTCTTTGTAAAGTATCCGGAGAAAAGCCACATGAATGCAGGGTGGACATGCAGACTCAGCACGGAAAGCGCCCCAGCCAAGAATCAAGTCGGAGAACCTCTTTCTGTGAGGCAACAATGCTACCACTGCACCACTGCATCCTCCATAGGGGAATATCTGCAATTAGTAAAGTAACTGGTACTTTAGCAATAGGTGCATCCAGACAATAGGCTAATGCCACAAAAAAGTAACACAGTAGCCCAGGTCAGAATCAGTCATTGAGGATTAGGTGGGAGCTTTACAGTCAGCACTGATTTAGTCTAGTTACTGTACATTTTATGACAAATCTAAGAGTATTTAAGCAAGAGTCCTGACTCAAAATTAACAGAGGGAAGTGACAGTCTGCGGATTGGCTGGGTGAAACTGATCATTGTGTTAGCCTTTCCCTGTGGATCTCAGAAAATTTTCTACCTAAAAGATGGATAAACTGAACAAAGAAGTTTGAGAACAGCAAGTCAGTTGTACCTGCTGACAAGACTAGCTTATTTCTTATTTTGATAATGATAAACAGGAGGGGTACACTAACTGCACACACATACAACCTTGCATTGGTTGTTAAATGGCATAATATGTGTAAGAAATAAATTTACAGTGCAGAAGGGTATACACAAAAATACAGTCAGGTTTGTCTGCCAGTTATTATAGAGAATCAAGGTTGAAAGTTATTAATAACATGTTTTCTATGTCTATGTTTTGATTTCCTCAGCCTCTATATGGTACTCTGAATAGGACACATAACCAGACAGCGCTCCTGTGCGGAGTCTGAATAAAAGTCATTGTAACCAAGTGCTCTACCCAGGTCAACAAATCCAGATAAAGAAATGAATTAATAAAAAGCAAGGCAGATAATATATTATAACACCATACCTTAGAAAAGCATGAAAAGAGGAATAGCTAATTTTATAAACACAAAAACAAACGTTAAGTTCTAGTTTTACATATTTCCCTCCCCCTTGGTTAGATAATAGTGAAAAGAATTCTGCACCTTTTGTTTAGTCATTAAAATGCTAGTCATATAGAAACTTCTTAAAATTGAACCTGGTTCTATTGTTGATGGTGCTTAAAATTCTGGAAAGGGCCTTACGCACCCAACTTATGGGACTGTCTCCTTACACTCAAGCTCCTATCTAATACCCAACATGGTTTTTGCCCCTCTCACAGCACCACCGCAGCCCTACTGTCCTTTACTAACATAGTTAACCAGCGTAGAAACAATGGTCAGTTTGTATCAGCCATATTCCTGGACCTGTCTAAGGACTTTGATATGGTTAACCACTTCAAACTCAGATAAGTCCTCTCCTCCCTTAGCCTCAGTCACCCCACTATCACCTGGTTCCAAAGTTATATATCAGAACAGGCTGTCCACCGGTAACAAGATCTTTCACACCTTCACTCTGTCACCTTAGGGGTTCCCCAAGGCTCCATCCTTGGTCCTCTTCTTTTTTCTCTTTATACCAACCAGCTCCACTCGGCTACACCCCAGGCCTCAGTGGTTCAGTATGTTGATGACACAACCCTGACCTCCGTACCATTACTCAAGATTCCTTCTTATGCACTAAGTTCTGGTTCATTAGCTCCCAACTTATCCTAAATCCCAACAAAACAAAACTTCTTCTCTTCCACCCAACCAGATACACCTCCCCATCCAGTAACCTTCAGTATCTTCTCTAAAAATAAACTATTATCATCCCAACAAGCCATACCAAATTACTAGGAGTGGAAATTGACAATAACCTGAAATTTGATATTCACATTGCCTAATCCATTAAAAAAGTTCACAAAAAACTAGGTCTCCTATATAGAAGTAATAGATTTCTGACAAATAACACAAAAGTCACCATTGCTAGAACCCACCTCCTCTCAACTCTCCTGTACACCTCCCCAATCTTAACCAACCTCCACAACATAGATCTAGCCAAACTCGAAGCCTGTTACAATAAAATCTCCCAGTTTGCCACTAATGCCTCACACAAGTTACATCACTGCTCATCGCTTAAGCAGCTCCAGTGGCTTGAACTCTCTCAACTTCTTTTCTTTAATCAACCTACCTTCGCCCAAAAAATACTCTACCAATCAGAAAAAAAAACTGTGCTCAGAGATATCATTCAGCCACATTCTTCCTCAAGACCCCTTTGCTCCAGCAACAAACTACTTCTACACACCACCAAAGCTAACAATTTAGCAGGGGAATCACTTTTTTCCAACTGCATCTCCAAACACTGGAATAATCTACCTAACTCACTAGTAACTAACTCCTCAACACTTCATTTTAAACAAACTTCTAAAAACACACCTTACTAACACCTGGCTCTGCATCTGCATCTCCCCTGGATAACCCATTCCTCCTTTCCACTCTGTTATCTTTACTCTCACTCTACTATCATGATCTACCACTAATGGTAGTTTCACTTTAACTGTACATAACCATTTGGATATATCCACTAAATGTAAACAACTATTTTTTTTATATAAATTACTTATTGTGTCTGAAACCACTATCTTGTATGTATTTGCTTTTCACTTGGCTGTATTTGTTTCTTTATTGTATGTATTTGTTCCTTTTGCAGCTTTTCTCCCCAGGCCTCTGCTGAAAAAGGACATGTCTGACTTTCCCGGAAAATAAGTGTAAAATAAAATAAATAAATTATAAGGACAGTGAAATCCATTCAAAATGAGTTCAGATGTGTCTCCATCTACATATTGACTACTAGTATAAGTTATTTAGGACGGTACTTAAAATCATTCTGAATTCTGACATAAAATGCCTGCTTCTGCATAACTGCTGACATGAGTTAAGGCTTTCAGCTATCATTCTGATGTATAGTGTTGGATTCCCTCAATATTTACTTACCTACTGTGTGAAAATGAGCTGGTCACTTACTCCCAGGTCACCCCCTGAAAAGGGACTATGCATCCAGTGAGTCTACCTGGGCGTTATTCTTATTTCAGTTAACTGAATAACTTCAGGGAAATGTGAAGAAAGTAAGCATTGAAATTATGATATTAGTGGTCAGAAAAAAAGTCTACTTCTGATTAAAATAAAAATAAAAAGAACAAAGTAAACTCAAAGATTTTTTTTACATGGAGATCTATGGTGCTTTTCCATGTGACCCTGTACCACGCTGAATAATATGACTGTCTCTTTACTTTTAAGATCTGGGACAAAGTCATAAATCCATTAATGAGTTGCCTGTTTAGTTTTTCTGTCTTGACTGAGCACATTTCAAATGAAGACTATGAATGTTGAAAAAGCAGTTTCCTATGCTGACTAACAAAGATGCTGTGCGTAAATATGTGGTGCTTGTGTTTGTGTATGTGAAAGTTTGTGTATCATTTCCATCTTTGTGGGTGCATGCCCCGGTATGCCAGTACCACTATAACAAGGAAATATCAAGTCCCATTGCCAGCTGTAGTGACCTCCAAAAATTATATTTAATATGAAAGTGCAGGACCACAGCGCCCTATACTGAAGTGAAGGAGGTCTCTCCCTCTTACAAAGTGTGTGTGCGTGTGTTATTTTCTTTTACAGGAAGCAGTATTCTTTGCTAGGCCATGCATAGCATTTTGGATTTTGCTTAGTAGCAGTTTCACTACCACTGCTGCAGCTGTGTGTGATTCTAACAACTGAGTTTTGAATATGCAGTGTGCACTCATGCAAATCTGTGGTCAGCAAAGGTGAGTGTGTAGCAATACCTCCTAAGATGCATTACATTTTTGTTAAGTAAATGCACAACAATGTGCCTTTACAGTTAGGTGAGGCTATTTGCACTTTTAAATGAGTGTAGCATTTACATCTGCAGTCATGATGGTCTGAATAAACTGTAAGCATGGATAAGAAACCAGCTATTCCAGAAATGAGCAAGACTCCCTTACATAGGTTATGCACAACACAATGCTGCTACAACATTTTAGCAAATAAATACCGACATGCTTTCTATCAAAGTTTTAATCAGGAAGAAATGAAACTTCTAGTGTACAAGACAAGAACAGAGCAGAAGTTCACAAAACTATGACATACACCCTCATAACTGTTTTCTCACAAACTGAAACCAGCCGTTGTTAGTGGCTAGGCAGCATACTGTACTTCATGCCATCCAGAAATTGTGAGGGAACTTCAATAAATTTCACCACCCAAACCTTACAGTATTACTTTCCATCAATCCTGAGTGCAACTCATGCAGTCTTGACCTAAGTACATAAGTACATTCCCACTTAACTTAGGTTCCTACAAGCTACCCTTATCTTACCCTTGTCATGTTTGTTTCTGTATATTATGACAAATTATGCTAATAATGACATCCCTGTTCACATTTCAGTTGAGTGTTTATTTCCTCCTCTCCTTTGCCATCCATTGTAGCTTCCTGAACACCATTAGCTGGCTTATAATAAAACAAACACGCATAGTGTGTACAACAGAAAAAAACACGTAATGAGCTGCCACAGTCTTTAGTTAATGATTTTATAACAAAATGTACACAATATACCATGTCAAAGTTTCATGTGGCAGGTGAAGCTTTCAGTACAGTATATAGCTGCATATTCTAACATTTACTTCTGCATCCATCTTGTTGTCTTCTGCATATCAATTGGTTTTGAAACAATATGTATTTATGTCCTTTTCTGTGATTTTAAGTGCCGTGGGTTGTATTTGGAAATAAGGCAATGATGTCTAAATGTTTACCAAATTTCTCCAAAACTTAGCTCTGCACAGTGTAACAAATAAGATGCTGTAATGACTCCATCTGTACCCCTTCTGAAGCTCATACTAATCTCGACTTAATGACCAAAGGCTGTTTTTACAGACTTCCTATTTTTATTTACAGTTTGTTGACCAGTTTAACCCCCTCAGACCAATGGCTACTTTTCAGTGGAGTCCCAAGGTTGTATTCATACTGATGAGAAGGTATTTGGCCTGGAGACTGAAGAACTTCCTCTGCTCTTTTGTGATAATTGACATGGTATCTTTCACATCCACCTGAGCTACCACCAACAGAGGCAGACAGGGCCTTAGTTTAATGTTTCATCTTCAGGGTGGAACACTCAGGAGTGCAGCACCTCCTCTTATGCTGCACTGCAGTATCAAGACTGGAAAAAGTAATCCAACGATCTGGTGTGGGAATAGAACGTGCAGTCTTCTTCACTAAAGGTAAGTTTGTTACTTGTTGAGCTATGAGATTGCAATGCTCACTTTTATAAACTGAACTCTGAACATTAGCATAAAACTGCTTGGTATTTTCCTAGCTAATTTCTACTCAGAAAGATTAAATTTAACAGCAGATGACGGGTATTGTTATGGTTCACCTTTTGATATACTTTAGACATCAACTTATCTTTAACATAGGTTAAACAGCTCAATGACATTAAGGGAAGTTTAGAAATGCAACAAATCAAAATTATTTGCAGTCTACAATGCAACTTATTCAGAACTGAATACATAAAAATTGGTCTCCTCCAACACTGGATATGCCTTTTTGGACTAACCTTATCTACAAAACAAAATCAATGGCTAAAATGAAATGAGACAGAGATGTAGTTAATTTTGCTATATTTCTTTCTTTGTATAAAATGATAGACCCCAAAACCTTGAAACTATTATAACGAGACATAGTTCTACTGAACTGACACATTTGTCCCCAGACTGTATATTTCACCATACTATACAATGAGAAATAATAATTTCCTTTATACAGGATAAATAGATGAGTAAGTTGTCCTGTGAGAAACTCCATAATTTGCATTACATTTTATGTTTTTTTTTTTTAAAAAACAAGCAATGCAGATTAGTTTAAGGCTACCTTACCCAACTGTCCACTGATGGTTCTTATTTTCTTTTTCTCTTTTGTCAGCGTTGTCCATATTACTATGTATTTTGCATTACTGATTTATGTTTCTTTCTTTTATTGATTTCCTTGGTCATAAATATTTATTGAAAAAGTAGAAATGAAATATGCAGTGCAGTTTAGCTTTAGGTTGCATCTAAGAAAGCCCACACTGTAAGAGTGGCTATGGGTCATGATCCAAATGTCAGCAAAATTCTAGATAACAGTACAGCTCTTAATGCTAAACTTAATGCAAATGTGGAGTAAGATGAATTCCAAAGCTGAAAGCTCTGCAATTTTAGGGATTAAATGTGGGTGAAAAGTCACTGATCTTTCATGAAGAAAGTATTATAACAGTAAAAAGGAATAATTTTCTACCTTAATACAGATTAAATTGAGTACTGGCATGGATAAAGGACAGGTCAGAATCAAGCAGCCTTTTCAAGTTCCAAGGTGACTCTTCACACATCGTCTTGAGATCATAACCTTCAGAATGACAAGCAATCTGCTGTCATCCTTTCTGTGTCTCTATCTGAGAAAAAATATTTTCTAAACTGGCTCCTGCCCTCTAAAGCTTAGTACCTTCTAGCATCCATTCAATTGACGATTAGTGCCTTACCAATATTCACATCAGCCTTTCTACCACACTGAATTACTTATCTTTCTTTTTTTTTTTAATCTTTTCAACTCAGGAATCCACTGAATAGGGGCCTTTGGATAGATCAAACTACTTTGGTTACAAATGTAAATGAATAAATAAATAATTAAAATATGTGGACTCTTTTCATTTGTAACTGCTTCCCTAATTACCTCATCTACATGTCACTGTTTTTCTACTGTGCTTCTCACTTCTTCATTACTTCCTACCTCATCCTATTGCAATTAGTTGTACAAATTCTATGATGTACTACCCACTGGCCATTACAATGGGTTTTATCATCTGTTTGACAATTTTTTACTGGTTGTATGAAACGTGCTTACTGAAAACATTTTTTTATGCATTCCACTTCTGAAGTTAACTGCAAGCTGACTTCTATATAGTTTATATTGCTTTATTTTTGAGAGCCTAGCTGTTTCATAGATAAAAAGAGTCTTCAGAGCAATTCACTTAGCCAGTAATCAAATTATAATAAAATAAATTAAAAGCAGTTCTTCCAGAGACCATCAAATGGATGTCTTCTGGTGGAGGGGGAACTCTCATTCTATTGGATAAGGGTATAATAAGCTAAGGCCATCTAACAGGCTTTATCTTTACCTTTGACATCTCTGGTAGGTCAGAATGACAGAATTTGTAAGACTTGGATACAGGCCTAAGCTGATCATCCCGAGTATCTCACACTGTTACATAACAGACAGCTAAAAAAAATTTAATTTTAAGTCTTTCCTCTAGAAATCATTATTACGTCTGTGGAAGAGATGTCTCCTGTCTTCAACCATCCACTTTTGTTTTCCAAATCCACCATTTGGTCAGGTTATGGGAATAATATGCATTCACACAAATAGAATTCCTATCTTAGACTTCATTAGGTGTCTCTGTACTGTGTTCTTTGTTTTCACTTTTTCTCACACTTAATGGGATATATAAGGTAATGTAATCACTCAGCTAGAGCACCATATCTAAACTGAATTAAACAGTGTTTTGACTTAACTGCTGTTTTGCCTAACCTGGATAGTGTCTCCTTCCACATTATTTTTTAATGTATAACCTTATGTGCCACAGATATTTTCATCAATTAATATTGTTCCTTGGTCCAAAATAGTAATTAGCTGTTACTATCCAGCACAGTTGTCTTGTTAACTATAGAAGTTAGTAAACATTTTTTTTTAAATGTAAGTGAAATATATATAATAAAAATACATTATTGTTTTTACCTTGTATATGTTTGCATATAGAGCAAAAATTAATGAGACAATTGTTTAAAATTTTTTCATTATTCAACAGTCTGTATAAGTGGACTACAAATACTGGACCCTAATTACAAAGTCTGTGGCCTATATATATGTACAAAACAGAGGCATGTTCACAAACAGAGAGAGTTGTAGCATGGTTTCTCCATGGCACTTAGCTCAGCAGTGTGGAGTTTTTGGCCGTGACTATATGCCACAAAACAGATGTTCTGATACTGGCTGAGTATTGAAAGACCATGCTAGACCAAGATGGGTATGATCAGTTGTCACTGACTCACTCATCCTGGGACAGGGTGGTTAACAGAGTCCTACCACAACAACACTACATAGCCAAACTTATGTGATGATGCAGAGATGAATAGATGTGTCTTGGTTGTTCAGTAGTTTGCTATTAATTATTTTGTTGGATATGCTGTAAAACTAGCCCAAGTATTCAGCAAGCTCTGCACAGTGTGCAGGAATAGTGCAGGGGCTGCTGGTGCAATATGTCTGCAGAGAGATCCAGGAACAAGCTCCCAGAATGTGCATGAGTGTTCCTGCACCATTCTTGCACGGACACACCTCCTGTATGCAAATTACCCCAATTTCAGATGAAAACCATGCAAATAAGGTGAATTTCCGATCTAGGAAGCTGGCAGCCATCCATGCAGGACTAGTGTAACCTGCAGAAATGTACTCGGTTAGTAACCGAGTACATTTCTGCAAACTACAAAATGGAGGCATGACAGCTCCAAATAAAGGGTGTACATAATTTGTAAAGCCTGCCAATGACCAAATATATGGCCACTGGCATGGAAAACAGTTGCAAAAACAAAAAAAAAAAACTTTTTTTTTTGGCCGATTTCGGCCGTATAATCAGAGGGCAGCAGTGTGCAAATGGGATCCGCCAGAAAATAACAGAAAAAACCCTGAAAAAAGCTTTCCCTGCAAAATCACAATATTGCCATTAAAGTCAATGGCAAGCAGAAGACAACAAGGCCAGTGAATAGTGGTTGCTAAGGGGGAAGGCTGAGTTTGGGACTTGTAACTAGGCATTAGCAGGCAATCCTATGCAAATGAGGGGAATGATACTGAATCCCAGATTTCCCCTCATGGCTAGCCTGCACCCAACAGTGTAGGTGCAGGAAGACCATGGTGCAAGCCTAAGAGCTAGCTGACATCATAGAGCGGTGTGTCAGACATACTGTAAGCTTACTGGAGCACTGTGGCTTGGGTTTGCCCTAAGATTAGCAGAGCTAAGCAAGAGGGTATGTCTGAAGCTGCCATGCACTCTTTACATTTATTTCTCCTAAATTCTGAGTGAGAGTACTTCTGATGTTCCATTGGAAGAATTATTCCTTTTCTGAAACCATATCTAGGCACACCATGTTTTAAAGGAAAAAAAAAGTAAACCAGGAAATAGCAGCTCCATGCACATCTGAGAACCGTGTTTGTGTGGTGCACCTCAGGGCTTAAACAGGAAGGCAATAGGAAGGGTAAACAGAGGTAGGAAGATAATCAAGGAGAACTAGCATAGCTGGCAGGAGAAATGTATCAGAATTATCCAATTACACAGGCAGCAGACCAGCCCAGTACACTACTATAAACTATGCAAACACCTTTCCGTCTGATTTTTCCCACAAACTCTACACCACCGGTGTACACAAATGGGGAAATGCTACCTAACAAAAGCAACAAAATGATAGGGGCTGCATTAGCTCTCATAAATCAACATGTGGAAAAGGCTGAGGGTGGTGAGGATGATAATGCTGATGACTAACCCACAGTGAGGAGAAGGAGAAGAGTGTACAGGCCCAGGGTAACCTATCAGGGACTACATGAGCTGGAGATAGTGGAGCGCTATAGGGTGGACAGGGACATCCTACAGCAAATTGTTGAGCTGTGCTGGCCACGCCTGACACACAGAACCAACAGAGGGGAACCCACCCCAGTGGATACCAAGGTATGTGTAAGCCTAAGAATACTAGCCACAGGTACCTTCCAAAGGCCAACTGGGGATATCATGGGGATCTCACATACATCAGCATCCTGGGTACTCCACCAGTTCCTGGATGCCATGTCAACACATGCCGGTGAGCATGTATATTTCCACAACACCCGTGAAGCGTTAACCAGCAATATGCATCTCTTCCACCAAATAGCAGAATACTCTGAGGTAGTGGGTGCTATAGACTGCACACACATACACATCAAAGCACCACCCGGTGAGCAGGGTAGGGTCTACATCAACCACAAAGGCTTCCCCTCCATGAACTGCCAGGTCGTGTGTGATGCCCAGGGCATTATAATGAATGTGTGTGCTGGCTGCCCTGGAAGCTATCACAACTCCCACATTTGGCATATGACACAGCCGTACAATAGATTTGATAATGGGGACATCCCTTATGGCCACCTAGTGGGGGATGCTGGTTACGCACTGGAGCCGTGGCTGATGACACCCATCAGAAATGCACACACACCCAAACAGGAACTTCATAATGAGGCACACGCACAAACCAGAATCATAATAGAGCGTGTGTTTGGGATGCTCAAGTCATGGTTCTGGGCCCTGGAACTATCCGGGGGACCCTTGCAGTACTCACCAGCTACATGTAGCCAAATTGTCATCATATGTGCCATGCTACACAATATGATCCTGTGGAAAAACCTGCAGCAGGAACAGCATGGGGGAGGGCCACACAGCTCCCCCACCATTGCCGAGGCCTGCACAGGAACAGAGTGACTCAGAGGAGGAACAATCTGAGCCTGCCCCAGCAGGCAGAAGGAGGCATGCCCAGTATGCCCAGGCCTTGGCAAAGAGGCAACGCATAGCACATACACTGACATGGTAGGAACCCAGGGAATGACACCGCTCTCTGTCTCACACATACAGTAAAAGGGATGCAAAGCATGGCACTACCTGTGCTTAACCATGTATAGGGAGTGTACTATGTGCATCCAACATAGTCAGCCCTCCAGCACCATCCTCAATACTGGCATAGCCACAAGGTAAGTCACTCTCCCTATCAATTGCTGAATGGAGTAGTATGTTTTGTTACTTGTATCTATGGCATGGCTGCAAGGGAATCGGGTGGCTAAATGGGATGCCTGCAGATAGTAGACACCTATAGTGGCAGTATGAAATCTGTAACAAATACTTTTGTTACCATAGTAGCCAGTACTAGACAAGGTGACAAACCCACTGCAGGAAATGTGTGTCCATAAGACACACACATGCCAGACAGGGAGGCTCATATACCCAACAACAGTCTCAGCCAGCAGGATAGGCATAGACAAACACAAAGAAAGGCTGTGCTAAGGCCTCTGATTGATGGCTATGGAGAACAGCCCCTCTACAGACCTACACAGACAGACTACAACAGGTCAGGCAGTGGGATGTTAGTTCTGAAGGGTAAGAAGTCTGAAACTGAAATGTAGGTCAATAAAAGCTAAGAACTGTTGTACACGGATATGCCTTTAGTCTGCATGATAGGTCAGAATACAGAATGAAATGGAGTACCTGAAATACCAGTACAATCATAGCAAATGTGTATAGTTGTCAGGTGTGCCCCCCTCCCCACAATCCTATGTAGAAATGTAGTAACATGTATGTGTAGGTGTAATAACAGTGGAGCGCAGATTACCTGAGCCGGCCAAAGTAGAAGGATAGAATCTAGCACGTGTATAATATGCAGGTCTGTGTGTGTTAGGTCGGTGTGTGTTGTATATTGTGTGAGAGTGGTCAGCATGTAGGTATGGTGAGGTTTGTCCTGGTGGCCATTGGCCAGTATTGACAATGACAGGGCCAAGTTCTCACAACTGCAGTGCTAAACACAATACATTCCAGCAAGACACATTCCAGCAGTAAGCTATAGTAATTGTTTGGATGTAATATCTGTCACCAGTTGAAAGATCCTGAAGCAACCAAGTATAAGGCAGGCAAAACACATTCATTTCTCCTTGTAGTAGGCACAAAACTGTATTATTAGAAAGAAATATAAGCGCTTTTGTGTCAAATTAAAAATCCAAGAAACTTCATCAGATCTGATCTTTTAATTTGAGACGAAAGCACTAATCTCTCTTTTTAATAATAATGTTTTTTGCCTACTAAAAGGAGAAGTGAACGTGTTTTGTCTGATTTATACTTGGTTGCTTCAGGATTTACTGGTTTTACTATTTTGGGTTGTTTACCAATTGAAAGATGTGCATGGCATGAATGTGGGCCCAGACATACAAACAGTACCCAGGTGGAAGTACCCTAGACAGACAGTGTACAAAATGTTACTGTCAAATGGATACACCTTTGGAATTGTACATACAGATTAGCAGCACATTAGTTGGGTTTGTAGTATGGAATACCGATGTCATCTGGCCAAACACTGGCAGACCGCAAAGGTCACAGTTATGAAGTATTGAGAAACTGATGATGTCCCTGCACAAGCCAACATAAGTGGAATGCCCCACGTATATCTGTGAGTCAGCTGCAAGTAGCTTCTATAGCACACATGCACCCAGCTCACCCCACCATCACCCACAGGTACCTCACTGGTCTTATCCCTGCTATTGGAAATGAGTACAATATGACCCCCACCTCTGTATGGAAATAGCCATAGAATGCATGCAGAAGATTTATCCCATGCAGGTGTGTCCTTAGCTGTAAGCAGCACCCTGTCAGCATCCACACCACTGGATTAATAATGACAAAAACTATTGACACTATTGCACACCTACCCTGTCACCCCAGGGGAATATAGTGGCCTGCCGTCTGGGACTGTAGGAGTGACACAATGCAACGGCCTGCTACAGATGGCCTGTATCACTACCAAATGCCCTATAGTCCTCTGTCAAAGGCCTGTGTCTCACCCATACTGCCAATGTATGTTATGTCAAGGACTCCCAAATAACAACATAACACAGTCCACAGAACCCAAATGCAAGGCTATGTCGACAAATCCCAGTAACATGTCCACTGTGTCCTACTGCAGGAACTGTGGACCAACACCAAATTACTGCTGGGATGAAGTGATAACTATAGGGAACTTATCAGATAATGTTTGCATAATGTTTGGAAGAGAACAGAATAACAGAGGGGGTAGGATCATGGATGCCATGGAGTGTGAGAAGTCTGAAACTCAGCTGTGTGCACATAATTTCCCTGCCTGCAAACACAGGAATGGGTGGCTACAAATCTGCTTGTAAAAAACAATGTGAAGGGATAATGACCAGAAATATGACCCTGCCTCTGGGTAACCTGTGTGAATCTGTAGAGCTGTGAGGTATGGCCACAGCAGGATATGGCCATACTGTCACATCGATGGATGTACAAGCATGCGATCATCAGCCACCACTGTACCAAGGTGCTGAACCATTTACACAGAC
Organism: Protopterus annectens; assembly: GCF_019279795.1. Taxonomy (NCBI): domain Eukaryota; kingdom Metazoa; phylum Chordata; order Ceratodontiformes; family Protopteridae; genus Protopterus; species Protopterus annectens. The sequence continues at coordinate 965,950,843 of NC_056737.1, forward strand.
CTGTCAGCAAGTGTCTGCAGCTTACCCTCCAGAATGGCATGATTGTCCAAGAATATGTAGGCTGTAGACCACAGTACTGGACACAGCTTCATTCACGCTGTGTTCCCCAGGAAATTACTGCAAGCAAATATGTATAACTGACAGTAGTTGATGACATAAAACATCACAGTGTAAAACAGTACATATGTCTGAATATTTCTAACACCAAAACCATGTAGCAGAAGCAGCACAGACACAATTACCTACAGTGACCCACTATCCTTTGCCCATTTTGACCCCATATTGTCAACCGATCTGCAGATATCCCACAGAAACAGGTTGCTAGCTGTAGATGTAGAACACAAAAGCCTGCACTAGAGTACAACCTACGTGGAATGGATTCACACATTTAATACAGAGGGCCCTACTGGGCATGCTCCCACACTTAGAGAAATGAAGCCCATGTCTGGCAACAACAGTGGACTATACATATCTGACAGTCACAAATGTTTGTGCACACACTCCACATTGCACACCAGTCATGCTTTGCACAGACATTGGATAGGAATACACACATATATCCAAGGACAACACATTATAGTAGGCCAAATTACACATACATAGATGTGTGGAAGAGAGTGACAGACAGTGACAAATAGCCTCCCATCATGAGGCCTGTCCCACCCAGAACACATCCAATTGGCTAAAACCACATGATGTGCAGATGTCAATCACTGTAGACATTTGCCTCTGTATCCCTCAGCACTATAGTGTCTGTGGTGCTTGTGATAACTGTGTAACATGACTGTACAAGTCATTATTCATCTAGCAGTTGTATACACACACCTGTCAAATATAAACCTGTGTGTGCCTGAGTGTTGTGTGTCTGCTTCCAGAGGAATGGTTTATGACCTATGCACACACATTGCACTCCCCTTTGCCCTACTTTGGCAAGCCTGCTGATGTAATTCACCTTGAAATACACCTTTGGTGAAGGAGTAGCCCTACAAGCTCCATGGCACGTGCTATAATTGCATAATGCTACAGTGTGTTGTACTCGTTAGGTAGGAGTTCTAATCCCAGATATCATAATTGTGTGTGTGTGTGTGTGTGTGTGTGTGTGTGTGTGTGTGTGTGTGTGTGTGTGTGTGTGTGTGGGTGTGTGTAAGGATCAATGCATTTGTGGCCATTCACAGTCACTACACTCCCCATTGTCTTACTTTGGCAAGGCTGCTGAAGTCATTCACCTGTCATTAGCATTATGCTGTAGTGTGATGTACTAGTTAGGTAGGAATTCTAATCCCAGACATAGCAACTGTAAAACTTTGTGTGTTTGTTTGTTTGTCTGTGTAGGGATCAATGCTTTTGAGGCCATTCACAGTCACTACAACTTCCATTGCTCTAATTGGCAAGCCTGCTGATGTCATTCACCTTGAAATACATATTTTGGGAAAGAGTAGCCCAGTATGCTCTGTGGTGTGTGTTTTAACTGCATATTACTATAGCGTGATGTACTAGTTAGGTAGGAGTTCTAATCCCAGTCATGGCAACTGTGAGACTCTGTGTGTGTGTGTGTCTGTGTGTGTGTGTTTGTCATTAGTATCCTGTGTGGAGGTAGCTATGAGTGTGTAATAACAGGACTCATTGTGGAGTAGGTTTTGCAAATTTCTTGTATGGCGGGCCTATTATATGTCACAATGTCCACCTTACAAGGATAAAAGATGTCAAACACCAGAGAGGCTGGTGTAGACAATCCATACTCCTACATGTGACATCATGGATTGGGGAACAATATAGGTAACCCTTGTATTACCCAGAGAACAATCTCCACCCATGTCTCATACACAAATACACTTGGCTAGACAACAACCACTATATTGGTAGTTTCCTGCATATTGCCCACAGATAGTAACCATGGTGTGATTGCAGTGGACTACACAGGCCATGGTACCCTGTCCCATCCCTACAATAGGCAAATCATTGCATACAGTGGTCCTTTACTATGTTCCCCACTGGACGGCCTGCAACAATTGTAGAGTCAGTCAATGTAACCCACAAAGGAAATACCATAATTATACACATGCCCTGTATGAACAGATGCCACCAACACCAGTGAATACCTATATCATGCTGTCAATGTAGGTACAGGGTCAACCTGGCTTCCATTGCCAGTTCTCACCACATGAGGTCAGGAATGGCACATCAGATGATAAGAATCTGTTTACACAACATGCCCCAGACACCCCAGGTACGCTCCCACATGTCACAGAACATGCATGTGGGATGCGTGCACATCCCAGACACCATCCATGTTATGGAATATAGAAAACATACATGGCAAGCATTGCACAGCTGTAGCCACCCACAATAGTAACTCAGATGAGTGAATAGTGACTACAATACCCACCTGTGTGGGCCAATCCAGAGACTACACCCCTGAGCCACACTGCAGACCATTGTTATACGGCCTGATGACAAAGTAAACCCTTTACCTAGCCTTGTACAGCCTTCTGGCGCAGTCAACCACTACACGATTGTGAAGCAATGCACCCATGCATGTCAGTACTGGCAAGCCTGTGTCTGTGTGTGCATGGAGTATAATGCTTTGGATGCCAATGACACTCACTACACCTCCCATTGGCCTACTGAAGCATGCCTTCTGATGTCAGACACCTTGACATACCCTTTGCCCATATATTAACCTGATAACATCTGTGGTGTATGTGATACCTGTGTATTACTGTAGTGTGGCAAACTAGTTATTTAGGAATTCTAACCCTGACCCTGCCAACTGTGATAATGTGTGTGAGTTCCTGATAGAGTGTGGCTGTGTCGTCTTTGACACCTGTTCTTGTGGACAGGCACATGTACTACACCTGCCTTATATCTCCTTTATCACTGTTGCTGATGTAACTCACCATCAAATATACCTTTGGACAGCTCCCCAACATGTAAGCTCTGTGGCATATCCAATAACTGCATAGACATGTAATAGCAATACATAGTGAGGCAGGGGGTTGAAACCCTGTACTGGTAAGTGTGTGACACAAGCATGCTTAGGTTTTACTCTCACACCCCCTCCCTGTTTTACTTTGTTTCTGTCTGTCTCTCTCACTCCCTCTCGGGTGAAGGTGGAGAAGTACAACTGCTTTGCTTAGGCAGCAGCTTGAGTTTTGTAAGTGATGCTCATGATCAGCTAATGGCAGACTAGCCAGTGTTTGGAGTCTTATGTTACTCACAGATTACCTATCTTAGAACTGCAGAAGCATCATCTGAGGATTGCAGTCAGTACATGGTGACAACCATAAGAGTTACTGACTTCATATCCTTCATAGGACATATGTCACAATAAACCCTGTTACACCAGTAAATGTATGAGGTTATCACATCAACATGTCAATATTGGCCCTGTGTTTGTGCCTCCACCACAACTCTGTTAACCTTTGTACATATGTCATGCAGTAAGAGGTGCATATGTTCAGTACACCATTATTTATTGACATCATACCTGAAAACAAGCCAGTGAGATATCAGACTGCTAGACAAGTTATATATAGTAGGGTTCATATTTGAGGACATAACCTAGACATTATGTGGTAGTGTGTACAGTAGTGAGGTTTGTCCACTTATGGTGATTGTCGACAGTGTGTGTATTGTGAGTATGTACCTTGGCCTGTGTACAGACTGTGGTAGATGTCATTCTACTTGGTCCTGTTCTATCTGATGTTACATGCTGCTCCAGTGTATGGTACCCTATCGGCTTACATGTTTGTAGAGCCAAAGACACACATGTCCCATACCACAGTCAGGCATCGGACAACACTGTGTAGTGGCCCAGTACATGTATGGTTAGTGTGTGAGTGGCACATATGAGGATGTTGATCAGATAATCCATATACTGTAATATTAAGCTCTCTTACCATATGTGGCTGTGCTCACATTGGTTGTGGGTATGCACTTTCACACAGGTGTCTGTTACTCTGTGCTGTGACATGCCTGTATAGCCTGCTATATTTGCAGGTACATGTGTATTCCCCCATAAGAAATGTAGGTCAGTGTTGTGGCAGTCTTCCTGTAGTTTGCACAGTGCTTTGTGACATGCCTAGCAGCTCGTGTACTTACCCAGTGTGATGTCATGTCCAGATATTTGTCAGATGCACTGCTGCTGGGCCACCATAACTGTCATGAATTTCTGACAAAGCAGTGGGATGCTGTACAGATGTATTTCACTAACTAGTGGGTAGTATGTGGCCTGTGATCTCTGCACCACCCGTTATTATGTGGCAGGACAGACAGGAATGTGTGAATGCATAAACTGTGTGGGCATATGTATTCCAGTATTAACACATTCTCAGGCTTGGTCAACATGTCTTGCACTAAGGGACTCTATGTATACCTCTGGACTGATCAGAGTGTGTCAGACTGTTCACATTTATTGGTCACATCTCTGCTGCATTCCACAGGACCATTACTGTGATATCTGTGTTACTGTACTATGATGACCTTAGGATGTCTGTCAGTAACTGATGGTGTACATGTCAATAGCAGATCTGACCTCCCACACAACATTTCTGTTAAGACAACACTTGTTACAGTAGTAACTGTCTACATTTATACCTGCAATACTTACATGACATCCCCTTGCACTAAGAGGTTGAGACTATTGGTGCTGAGGTATGACTCCACTCCATGTTGTGGACATATGTTAAACATGCATATATGTATATATATATATATATATATATATATATATATATATATATATATATATATATATATATATATATATATATATATATATATATATATATATATATATATATATACATATATATATATATATATATATATATATATATATATTTATATATATAAAGTTATATATATATATATACATATATATATATATATATATATATATATATATATATATATATATATACACACACACACACACACACACACACACATATATATATATATATATATATATAGAGAGAGAGAGAGAGAGAGAGATAGATAGATATACACAACTAATATATATATATATATATATATATATATATATACGTATAGTTATAGATATCTACATATATATATATATATATATATATATATATATATATATATATAATATACATACATATATATACAGAGAGATCTGTACATAACCATATTTATATATAATGCAATATACAGATGTATGTAAATTCATATATATATATATATATATATATATATATATATATATGAATATATATGTGTATGTACATGTACACATATGTATATATATATATATATCTATATATATATATATATATATATATATATATATATATCCATATCCATGTTATGTGTAAACATTACTGTTGTATATACCTTCCCAGATGTATCACACTGTATTTATCTGATATGTGTATATTTAGATATAACAACATACGTGATGAAACAGTAATATCACTAACAATAACTACACATTTGCAGAAGTCACAGCAATTGTTCAATACTATTCAATACGTGTACTGACAGCGTCTATATCATGTTACCGAAAGCTGATATGATTGAACACCTAATAATCGGCACCAAAATGTCGAGGGAAGGAAATAGCAAAAATATATTACTCGAAGAGTTATACTTGGCCCGAAAGAAACAGTGACGTACTGCATCTTATTTCCGGGAACGCTTCTTTGTAATAAATAAGTAAAGCATACTTTAAGGACATATAACACAGTACTATACACCATTTAATGAAAAAAGTATATATATTTACTCTGTAAATGGTACAATACATAACATGCTTACCCGGAAGTAAACTCTGATTGTGTTATAAATCACGTAGGAAAACAAGCCATGTTGTGCGTTACACTGCAAAGGCATACAAGCCATGGCTGATACTTCGTAATTCTATCCAGGAATAATAGGTAACACGTATAGAACTGTTATCTCACAGAAACATAGGAAAATGTTACACATAGATGGCTATATGTATAATCTAGAGAGGACTGTGAAAAGTAAACATTATTGGTGTTGCAGGTACAAGCTAGTTTTGAAATGTAAAGGCAAGGCTATTAGTGTTAGTGTAGCGGATGGTGAACAGTTATTAAAGTCTATCCCTCACCAACATGCTCCAGATCCAACTGAAGTGGAATGATACACAGCTTGCCATACCTTAAAACAGACAGCACAACAATGTAGGAATACACCAGCGTTACTTGTTGATGATGTTATTGCATCTACTTCTGTTGAAAGTACTGTGCATTTACCTTCAAGTAGGTCTATGTTGCAGCAGGTCAGTAGGGTGAGGCGTAAACAAATGTTAACCAACCCTATAGCACACACTTCTCTACCTACAGTAGACACCACTGAGTATTGCCTGAAGCAAGGAAGATTCATACAAGAATGCATGGTTGACATACACACTAATACGCATGTATTGGTATTTACCACTAAGTAAAATCTACTGGATTTGTCTGAGAGTGTTATACGGTTTATGGATGGGATTTTCCTTACTAAAGCTCACTTTTGTAGACAACTGTACACAATACATGCTTTTATAAAGTGGTGATACTGGCAAATGTGTACCTCTCATTTACTGTCTAATGACGAAAAAGTCATACAAAGCATATAACTATTTGTGGGAGTGTGTATTTAGCTTGTTGACATCGTACAAATTGCAATTGTCTGTTAAGTATATCCTCACAGATTTCGAGATGGCATCTATAAAAAATGTTAAATAGAATTTCAGTGATGTAAGCAAAGGTTGTCTTTTTCACTTTGCCCAAGCTATCTGGCGGACATCTTCTTCATTTCAACTATCAGTTAAGAAGTTAGTTGCACTAGCTTTCCTAGATGAAGGCAATGTACTTCCTGCATTTCAATCATTATGTACAACCTTCCCTATTGAGGCTAAGTAGTTGTTAATGTATTTTACTGAAGTGTATGTATTAGGGCGCCCTAAAAAAGTGCAAACCAAAGCAATGACTATGTTACGATTCCCTCCTATATTTCCCATTGTGTTTTGGAATATTTCCTCTCTGTATGTATTATCCTTACCTAGGACTCAAAACTACGTAGAAGGATGGCACAGATGGATACGTTGTCTCTTAGGGAAGTGTATATGTGATATAGCAGCTGTATTTCACGTGTTAGTTGTTGTTGTTGTGTCTTTCGGCTTTTCCCGGTTAGGGGTCGCCACAGCGGAACTCCGATCTGCTAATGATTGGCAGTAGACTTTTACGTGCCGAGTTGCAAGCCCTGACGCACAACCTTCAAACGAAGGTACGCCCATTCACGCATGTCTCCACACAGAAGACGCTTTAGCTGGGAATCGAACAGGACGTCTTACTGTGAGGCGACACGTGAGCTAAATAGGGTTAACGAATTTAATTTGCAGCTAATGGCAGGTTCAGCTGTTTTACCAAAGAAAAGAAAGACACTGAAGAAACAGTATAAGATGCAATCGATGTTATGTAAATGCTCCAAGTACACCACTGAAGGCTTTTTGACAGCTATAGCTATGCTTCTGAAGGTGTAGATTAGCTTATTAAGTCTATGAATGTACCAAACACAATTGTACATGTTATGTTCACATTAATAATTTTCATTAACACTATGTTATCATGTCTACGGAATACGATATAATATTGTGCAAGCCATATGATTATTTATACACACAAACGTAAAAGATAATTACTGCACCCGGTAAAAATAGGAGCACCAGTAGTGCAAACGCCAGTATAAATGAATGTATAAAGATAATAAACTACTGGTAGAGGCTCCAAACAAAAAAGTATAATATCTCGCACTGCAAAAGATAAAATACCAAACAGTCCAGAAAATGCAGTCCAAGTCTATTCAGACCATGTACGTTGCTGCAGTCCCAAAAATGAAGAGGCAATAATGTGTAAAATCAGGTTTAATGGATCCAAAGTCGGTTAGCGCTTTCGCATACAGCTTTATCAAACCAATAAACGACCTTATGAAACGCCAACAATATATATAATCCCATTCATTGATAATACAAGCTAATTAAACAATCAATCAATTAACAATTTAAAACATTTAAAAACATACACTCTCTATTACAATCTAAGCTAAACCTTTAGGACATTACATTCATACAAAAAACTATTACCCAAGAGATTGTTGTTCCATCAAGGCCAACGGACCCAACAAATTCATAAATAATGAACTTTGAACATAATTATTAAAATTTATAAAAAATGTATGAAATGTGTATAATATATGTATGTATGTAAAAGGGAAATGCTATATAACATATACAAAAATGAAGATGTAAAAGCTGAACCTATACAAAAATACAGTGGGAAAAACTGAGTGGATGATAAGAAGTATAAAGTGCATGTGTGAATATTAAACAAAGAGAATACATCAAATACATAATATATACATGTCATTTCAACCTATGTTTTCTCTTTTGTAACACTGGTTTTAACGGAACTCTATCATTTAGACCAGGATGGATGTGCGCCCTAGTCTTTATAATCCACTGAGCCTCGACTGACTCGGTTAGATTCCTGATGTCACCTCCTCTAGGGTTAGGTACTATTACTTGTAAGACTGAGAAAGTAAAACTATGATTGACATCTGTACTCAAAACATGTTTAGATAAAGCGTTAACTCTGGATTGAATGCGGATCTGATAAAGATGTTCCCGTATACGCTCTTTAAGCATTCTGTCCGTTTTCCCAATATAAAAAGAAGTGCAAAGGGAGCACTTGGCTAAATAGACTAAATGTCTAGTTGTACAATCCGCATTAACTTTAATGCTAAAAAATTCTCCTGTGATAGGATGTGTAATTATAACAGTATCCCTGGTGTCTAGTTTCCCTCCCAATGCATGTTACATGCTACAGACCTTATTATGCTATCAGCTGTCCTGAGATTACATGTCAGACAAGTATTCCTGGTGTCTCATGTGTCTGTCCATGTCCATGTACTGCACAATTTCAAAGGGAAGTTGAGAGGTATGAACAGCCCCACAATCACACATGTGCATACATGGACAAACACACAAACAAACACGCATACACACACACATCCTACATACATCAACCCCCTCCACTCCACCAGATTGCACTTACAGACAAAATAACTCCCACCCCCACACACACACACACACACACACACACACACACACACACACACACACACACACACACACACATACACACACACATACAAAACACACATGCACACACACACACACACACACACACACACACACACACACACACACACACACACACACATACACACACACTTACAGGTGAGGTTGCATGAAGATATTATGCACAGACCTCCCATTACCCATCTGTCAACATGCATGACATATGGAATTCAACAGCATGCAGTGCAGCTATAGTCAATCTCTGCTAGCAACATTATACATGTGTGTGATGCATGGGTTGTGTTAGTAGGTGATGCCCCTTCCCCTGGAACACACTGCACCCATGTACACAGTATTGCTGTGCACCTGTTCAGCACCCTGGCATGTACTGTGCACCATACCTCACAGGTGTACACACCATTGCTAAATGTGTATTACTGTGTCAGTTATGCCTGCTCTGCTGCTCACAGCCCCTATGTGTTTGTCCAACACATACCTGGGATGATATGTGGACAGATGTCATTTGTAAATGCCTGATGTCTGATTTACAGATCTCATCATCAGTGGTGCATGTATGGCCAATACGATACAATTACACTGATAACCTTCAAACCTTACCGTGGCTATGGGCAGTGTACACACCATTATTGATATGATGCCCTCTTTCCTGATATGCCATGGGACCACATTACTGCATATTTTAACATTACATGAACCTGATATGTGACATATGACCTGTACAATCAAATGCAGTGTCAAACAAATGTGTTAGTTGTGCAGATGCTGACTGAGATGCATACACTTTGTGGGTGCATATGTGTGCACGCCCTTACCATGATGGTTTGTTACACCTACTGTTATGTGTACTACAACAGTCACTATTCCTGGCTGGGGTATACTGGCATGGGCCATCTACATTTGCCAGTATTTGGTCAGTCTGCCCTACACATGTCCCCAAACTCTACATGATTGCAAGGTCAACTCATGTGCACATCTCTTGGAGGTCACATACTGCCGTCACTATTACTGTGGAGTTAGGATTATGTCTGCCCCAGTTCCTGGCACTGACTCTGTGCAGATACAGCCATTTGTAGCATCCTTTGGATCCTGCTTCAATGCACTGTTGTGTCATGATGACACCACCTCCGCATCCTCAGCCATTTTGCAGATGCTTGACAACTATGGCCTACACATGTGTGTCATTTTGCAATGTCCCAAACACTGAACACCATGTGTACCAGCCTAGTCCCAGCTAATGAATGGTAAACATACAGGTGTGCACTGGCACTGGCAAGGTACAGATGGGGATGGTGGGCCTGAGGTGGGGTGAGGTGTTGGTTGTGCAGCACATGTATCTTACTTGATACTGTCTGTAGGTTTCCAATGTGGTCTTGGTACATTAGTACACATTGCAATGCATGTCTTTTGGGGACCTTTTCTGTTATGCATATGCTACCTGTAGAGAGGCCTGCCTGATGTTTCCTGTGGTACAACTGTCCCATCTGATTATCCTAACCCATGGGCCACACGTGTGCAGAGTCCAAGCAATTGCTGACATGGGTACTGCACAGCTAGTACTTGCTAGACATTTCTGCACCTCCCTCAGTGTTGTTGCATGTTACTAGGCAGCCTGCATGACCGGTTTCCTAAATGTGACATCATCTGTCTTGGATGGCCATCTGTTTATTTTCTACATTAAGCCTGTCCCATACATCCTCGCCACATACACAACTGTCTGCACTGCTTGCCATGGTATATGCAATGGTGAGGTAGGGCTACATGTCCAACTGCTGGGTGCTACCTGTAGGGTATGGGGTCCATGCCATTGCATGTAAGATGTGTGCAAGCCATGGCTGCCTTTGTTGCAGGTAAGTGGGCACATTTGATGGCCAAATGTCTTGGACAGCAGACCATTTCTTGGTGTGACACTGGGGACATGTACTTGCTGGAAGGTCCATACTCATGAAGAATGCATACTGTCAGTACCTCAACAGCTGCTTCCACTATAATTTATCTGGACTGTATGCACACATATGTTTCCAGTGATTGTGAAGGTATGTATTCCCCATATTTGCTGTCCTAACATAGGATTCGATATTATACACTCATTGCTCATGTTAGGACCACATTGCAGGTTGTAAGGGTTGTGGACTGCAGTATTGTGATATGCTGTAGTGTAGATCTGTAACATTTGCCATTGTAATACTGGTATATACACTGTTGTAGCACTGTATAAAGGTGATGTTTCAGACATGTCCCTAGTGTAGGCCATTTGTCCCACCATTATGTTTATCTCTGTGCACACATTTTGCAATGACAGTATGTTAGTTATATTGCAGAAGTCTGATATACCCTTCAAATACACCATCATGGTGACCACTGTGATGCAGTGCAGTTAACAGCAACAATACATGAACATGTACAGCATGCATTATGGGTAGGTGTAGTAAATGTGTACATGGAATATACCATGGCCATAACATGGCTGGTGTATTGGCAAACCTGAACAAACACCATACTCACCAGCTACAGGCTGCTCCCCTGGAGATATACCAAAAGGACCTACATAAGTTTGTGAGAGATGTGATGTCAGTAGCCACAGCTGTGGCATTTGTACAGTGTGGGTGCAGCATTACAATACATCAACAGTACAAGCCCACAATACTACAGATTATGCACATCTGTTTATTACTACTATGC
>NC_056737.1:965967651-965987651 GCF_019279795.1 Protopterus annectens
CTGTGCACCCTCTAAATATGTATCTTCCTATACATATCTATGTGTGTGTATGTGTGTATACATTTATATCTATCTATATATATATATATATATATATATATATATATATATATATATATATATATATATATATATATATATATATATATATATATATAGATATATATATATATGTGTGTGTGTGTGTGTGTGTGTCTGCATATATGTGTGTATATGTATCTTTGGAATGTTTACTGTGTCCACATTGCACATTCCCTATGGTAGCCAGAGTGAACTGCATGATATGTTATTGATACCATCCTGACATCATACATGTGGGATGGATTACTGTTAACTACTTGTGGCTATGTTATGTAGGGTCCTGGGTATGGGACTTGCAAGTGTTGGTATTGTGTTGCAAGGCAGATCTGTTTGTCTGTGAGGGAGGGGGTGATATCAATAACTAAAAGAGGTACTTAGCTTGGGCCCTTCACCCCCATTAACGGTGCCTTTATTCATATATGTATTTGTTGTGTTCTCTTTTATATCAATAGATATATATTTGTATATCCATATATATATATATATATATATATATATATATATATATATATATATATATATATATATATATATATTTATATATATATATATATATATATATATATATTGCTCTCTATCTATCTATATATATATATATATATATATATATATATATATATATATATATATATATATATATATATATATATATATATATATATATATATATATATATACACACACACACACACACACACACACACACACACACACACACACACACACACACACACACACACACACACACACACACACACACACACACACACACACACACACACACACACACATACATCCACATGTATAAATACATTAAATACATATCCTGTACTATTGAATAACTGTGCTGGATGATACGTTTGTGAAAACATCAGGGTTATGCATATCTAACATGGCTTATAGGTAAATCACTTTGGCTATGGTTTGCAGGGTCCTGGGTTTGAGACTTGCAAAGTCTGATTATTTTGTTGCTGGGCAGAGCAAGGGCTGTTGGATATAGAGTGATTAAGGCAATTTTAAGCAGTTGTAAGCAAGTTTGCACGGGTTTGTGTGATGGTATGCAATGCTAACTTCTGGTTAAATATGTTTACAGTCAGTTAGCCTCTAGATTGCTTATCCTGTGTAGGCATTGTTAACCCACACGCAAACAGGCTTAAACCTGGTTACTGCTGCTTAAAAGTGCTTACTCCTGCTTACCCCCATGATAATTTCTTTAAAAAAAAAGAAAGAGGGTTGATAGGAAAGTGTTGAAAAAGGGGCACAAAGAGGGAAACACAGTAGGGAAAATAGCTAGGGATGTGCAGGACGGGTGTAGGGAAGCTCCATAGCTGCCCATTTTTTCTACAGCAACAACTGTGCATATACACTTATTTGTAGGTAGATTTGGACACTCATACCCCTGAGAGAGGAGTGAGGACAACAATAATATGTTGTGAAGCCAATTACACCAGATTACATGTGTCCAGTGGACACGTGTGTGAAATGGACAGCTATGTATGGGGCAAGATTTTTTGGGGAAACAGATTGCACTTTTTTTTAGGAGAGAGTGGGATGTTGGGGAGGGATAGTAGGTATATTTGGGGAGGTAGGTTGGGTAGGAGAACAGACAAGGCAGCATACAGGGGTGGTATGTGACACATGTGGGAGGTAAACACCTTGGATGGGGAGGAGTGTTTGGAAGTTGGAAGCCCATGAGCCCACTAATGGAAACAGTGGGACTGAGGTCCCCACCCATGGGCAGTCACCACTGCACCTTCATGGCCGTAAAGGTGTCTGTGCTGGGGGCTGGGTAGAAGGGGCAGGCTGACCCTCTAGATGTGCTATGCGGCCCTCAAGCTGGCATAGCAGATCTTCAAACACCCTGCGGAGCTCGCTATGCACCAGACCCTGGACCTGATGATGGGTGAAAGTATTCTGTCCATGCCTGCTCCCAGAGAGGGACGAGCCCCATCCCCGGAGGTGGTTCCATCCAAAAGTGGTGCAGGGCCAGCAGACAAGGAGGTCCCGGGGTGGGCTCCAGACGTACTGATGCCAGATGAGGTGGGGAGGTGGGTCCGCTGGGACTGGCCTTGCCAAACGTGCTATGGTGTTTCAATTTTAAAACATATGTGGGTTATTAATAGTTAACACATTCCAGGATTAGGTATAACAGCATGCATAGATATTCCCATTAACCCAAAAACACCAAATATGGAGCAGTTGCATAGCAAGCAGAACACATGCATATATGGAAACACAGTGGCCGTTACAACAGCATGCAGGTAAATTGATGGCAGTATGCCACCAATGTGGGAGTATTTCAACATGGCACATGCATAGAAACAAATTTCAATATTTATCAAACAATAAGACATATGTCTCAACAGTAGATTTAATTGTACACATACCGATTGAGTTGTGTATTTAGTTTATTGTTGCAGATATGGTGAGGGGAGAGAAGGATGTCAATTAACAACTTGTATATCCCTGTGGTTCTCATTACTTTCTTAGTGTTGGGATCTGTACCTTACAGGTATTATTACACTAACCTATGGCCGTAGTTTGGACAGTGGTATGGTTGTAGACAACTATATGCATGAATTGTGTTTTACCTGCAGTATACACGTCTTACCTGGTATACCTTTGGAGGTATTGTTTGTTAACACTACCTGACTGTTTCTACGCATATTCCCAGATTCCAGGTTGATGTTATACACATACCTCTCCATCTCTTATTGCATACACTCTGTGCATATCTCAACAACATGCAGGTGAAACTGGGACATATTTCGACTATTGCACTCATAAACCTTTGGTGAGTTGCTGCAATGACAGGTTTGTTCTCATATACATTTTCCAAATATTTACAGGCCTGGCAGTCAGTTATATGACATTAAATGCTGCCTAAATGATATATATCATCACGCTGATATGCCAGGGGGACAGGATAACAGGCAGCAGATATGGGCCAATTATCTGGACAGATCTGTACAGTTGAGGGGTATGATTCTGCATACAGCTTACTACCACTCCCAGGATTCAAACCATGGCTATGTCTGCTAAAAATAAAGCAGTGTACATCACAGTTGAGTGTGCTGTATAGATATCGCTGTGTATCTTTTCTCTGATTTCTGTTTGTAAGTCTCACATGGTTGTACAATCTGACCTTGTAATTACAACACTCTTATATAGGGTTTCCTAGACAGTTTTATTATGTAGCACTGTGTGGATGACAGTGATGAGTAATACCTTATTATTCAGAGATACTGCAGCACTAATACTGCCATACAATACCAGACTAAACAGTACCAGGCCAGGATTTCAATCTTTTATTTCTAGGCAGAGTTTTCGTATCTGACAGATCTGTGGGGGGAATGTTTGTTACCACTACCTGAATGTTGCCACACATATTACCAGATTCCACATTATTATTATGCAAATACATCTCACTCTGTTACTGCACACACTCTGATCATAGCTTCCCAACATTACGGTGGAGATGGGACATACTTTGCATTTTACTCTTATAACACTTTGATGAGTTGCTAGAGTGACAGGTTTGTTCTTATAGATATATTTTTGACAGTTATGATGTCTGACAATGTATGTCATTATTTGCTGCCTAAACTTCTGGGATCATCCCATTGATTTGCCAGGGGAACAGGGTGACAGGCAGGGGACTTAACACCAATTATCTGGACTTTCTGACAATATCTGTACAGTTGTGGGGTATGATTCTGCATATAGCTTACTTCCACTCCCAGGATACGAACCATGTGTGATAAAAATACAACACTTCACGTCTCAGTTGAGTGTGCTATTTGGATTTTGTTATGTATCTTTTCACTGTTTTCTGTCTAAGTCTCTCTCAGTTGTACAATATGACCTTGTGATTACAACAGTTGTATACAGACATTCCTACACATTTTATTTAAGTAGCACAGTGTGGGTAGCAGTGCTTAATACAACAGTACTATTAAGAGATTGCAACACTACATTACCATATGATAACAGCGTAAACACAAGCAGTCCAGGAGTTAAACCTTTATTGCCAGGCTGTTACCCTTTTATTTACATACAACCTATATGAGACTCTTCCTGCCATATTGCCTGGTTTATTCAGTACATCCCACACACAATACAGTTTTTATACTGGCAACTAACTTTTTACTACTTTTAGATTTATTTCTTATGCCAGTACATGCAAGATTATTACTAACCTGCCTCGCGACACAGCCTCTGCAGCCTACAGGCATGGACTTCCTGATTCACAGCCCACTCTTCTGCCACTGTCAAAGACATAAGAGGAATATTTAGCCATACCTATCCATAATATACATGCGCTGGCAATTATTAAACAGGTAGTAAAATGATACTTACACATAGCTAGGACATAACCCGTCTGCCTAGCTTCTTGCATCCACTGATTCAAGAGCACCCTCTTCCTCTGTTTCAGGTCAGCATAGTGATGCCTGACCTGATCACCAGTTCAAGGGATGCCAGTGGCACTGGTGAGGTGATGAGCGAGACGGTCCCAGGCATCTGCTTTATATTGAGAACCCTGGTACTGGCCCTGCAGCAGTCTCTGGTCATGGTCTTTAATAAGAAGTCCTGCCATAACTTTGGACTCCTGGATGCCCCAGTGCTGCACCCAGAAGCATGATCCTTCACCAGCACTGGCCATAGTGCCTACAGGAAGAAGCTGCAACCAGTTATGAGATGTATTTCTGGCTTTGGGGTTTAAACAGGGCCAATTTCCCACACTTTGCCGTGATTGGATGGTTTTGAAAATGCTAAGCTATGGGCAAAATTGCGTACCTAAGGTTGGCATTGCTTAAAGGGGTATACCAATGGGCAAATTGATTTAGCTGGCCTACACATTACTTACACCTAGTAAGCAGGGTGTACAATGCTTAGCGTTGCTTAATTTTAAATTTGCACACTATATGCTGTTTGGCATTGATTTATCATTCATTACATGTTATATATTTGTTTAGTATCAAAGATTTATGTGTATGTACACTGTATGAGGTCCTTGTGTTTATTGGGAGATTTTAACACTTTATTACAATGACACCTCACATCTGGACTTAATGCAGTACTCCTGTTCACATATTTATGTTATGTAGTAGGTTATACAACATAAAATTATATATAGATTCCTTTCACATGTAAATTGTGATTTTGCTATAGTGAGAATCTGTTTGCGGATACCTCAGTCTTATATACTGCTGTGATGGCTTACAGGTTAACTACTGTGACTATAGTGTACAGGGTCCTGGGTTCAAGTGCTGTTTATTTTGTTGCAGACAGAACAGCAGCTGTTGGATACAGAGTGATTAAGGCACTTTTAAGCAGTTGTAAGCTGGTCTGCATGGGTTTGCGCATTGGTAAGCAATGCTAACTTCCAGTTAAATATGCTTACAGGGAGTTAGCTTAAATATTGCTTAACCTGTGTGCCCATTGCTTACCCCTGTGCAAATGAGCTTAAACCTTCTTACTACTGCTTAAAACTGCTTCTTCCACTTACCCCCACACTAATTTAGACAGAAATGAAACATGACTCTTGGGAAAGTGGTGGATTTGGACACCCTATGAATTTATCATTCATTACACAGTATACCTTCATTTCGTATCCCTGATTCATGTGTACATATACTGTATGGGGCACTTGTGTTTATATATGGATTTTACCACATTATTACAATGACATCTCACATCTGCATTTAATGCAGTACTCCATTTCACAAATATATGTTATTTACTAGGTTATACAGCAAAAAAATGTTCATAAAGTGATTTCACATGGAATTTACTACAGTGAGAATTTAACCGGGAATGACTGCTTGCAAAGTGAATGCTCTGACCACTATACTATTGCTTCAATTGCATATATCTTGCTATTTATCTTCTTGTGCCATTTAAGCTATAGTATGCGTAGCTAAGCAATGGGCAAACCTGTGCACCTATGGTTAAATTTAATCTGTTTGATAAAAAAAAATTCTCTACTGTTATTTTCTCTTGGAAGGGACAGGTTTCACTAATTGTTGTGGATTCCTGCATGCATCTGCACATTTGGCAGACATCCTAGCAACTCCCCATACCTCTCAATCTTTTTAGGCACACTATCTGGACTAAGCTTGACAAATTGTGGTACAACTATGGACATATTTTCATTATTGCTCCTAATAACTTGGGACAGTTGCTAGGGAACCAGGATTTGTTTTAATATACATTTTATGATGGATTTGAAGTCGGACACTGAAATGTATGCATTATTTACCGACTTCAATCCTGAGCTCATCCCAGTGTTTTGCCAGGACAATCGGGGTGCTGTATGGGCGTGACATGTGTGGATATTATGCAATGATTTGTACAGTTGGGTGGTATGCAGCCTCCTATGAGCATTCTCACTCATTATAATTGCCGGGCAGCACTTCCTGAGTGCAGGGGCATGTGTATTGTGAGAGCTCTGCTGTCAGACACACCCCCTGCACTTGTCCATGCTCCATGTCCATTTAGGAGCAGAGGCAGTGCGTCTTCATTACTATGCATGGCGCGCTGCTGTGCTGCTCTTAAATGGATGTTTCCATGCAGGACTAAGCTATTCCTGCATGGAACCTTACCGAATCCCAGGGTGGAAGTATTATTTTTAAAGAGTAAGAAAGACAGTTGTGATGAATTCTATGCCCAGCACCAGCAGGAAGTACAACAATTGCCAATAATGAAAATGGACAACAGCTAGGTTATTGGTGTTAACAGATGACAGACTGGAACATTTGCAAGTCAGGGAAGAGAATGAGATGCCGAGGCATTCACTGATGCAAACATGTAAAAGTAAAATATGAAAAGTAAGTGCGTAATCTGCTATTGTTTTAAGTATTAAGAAGATTAAATATTATGTTTCAAAGTGGATAAGGAGGTGTCTTCATTAATATTAGAACTACTAATATGATGGAAACATGACTATTGATTTGGTAAGAAGAGGAGAAGAAATTACATTCTTATATGAATAGTGTGAAGTTATTAAAATACTTTGAGTGGTTTCATCAGATGAGGAAAGGGTAAGTTAATGAGAGACCTTTTGATTTTGATCATCTGATAATGAAACAGGCAAGCTTATCTGTTGAGCTAGGAGAAAATATTTTTTAATGCAGTTTGACTGGGTCAGTTTATTTCTAAAGTTATGATGATTACTCAAAGGTAATTCATTGTAAATAGTTCTATACTGTGTTTGGTATAGCTATTGTATTTGTCTTGGCTTAAAAATATAAATGTGAGTGTCACAATTTGATAACAGAAAGGAAAATTCAAAACATGGTACAGAAGTGAGTAAAAAGATGAGAAACTTGTGTATTTTGTTGAATATGATTAGATTGAGAAGAAATGCCATTTTGAGGAGAGTGAAAACGTTTTATAATGGTTTGTTAATGTGTTTACAAATCCTGTGAAGTCAATGAAGTTTTTATTTATCTTAAATGATTAATCGCTAGATATCTGCATTGCAGGAAACACATTTAGATGGCCAGGTACATGCTGTAATAAGATTAAAGGGAGTGATATACTCATTTGGGGGCAAGAAAGAGTAGGATGGCTATATTGATCACAAAAACATGTTCTTTGTGGGTAGAGACTACGTTTGATGGATGTAAATGGATTTTATTTGTCGGGTTAAAGGATGTATAGAAGCAACATGTATTGCAATTTGTAATGTATGTTCACTTCAGAACACCTCAGATAAAACTTCATAAAATTTCATAAAACGATTAAGGGCATTGTTTTCTAGAGAGTATTTCTTTAAACACACACAGACTAGGAGTTAAATGAAGGCCTAAGATTCATCACATATCATGTTTGGAAGGGATGGTGGGAACATATATGAGGCTAATAGGTGTTACCTCTTTCTCAGATATTAAACTAGAATCAGCACAGTAAATCTACTACCTCAAAAAAAAAAAAGATCCTGAGTAAGTAAAATTTGCATTGCTATTGAATGTATTCATCTAATTATGCAAAAAAAATCATATGCAGTAATAATATTGGGGCGTGCTCCTTTGCAGTGCAGTATAAGTGCATTGAGTGAAAATCGTATGTAGCAATAATAGGGTATATATTGTATGCTCGAACTTTCAAAATTTCGAGTGTCATATGATTGACACCATATGATCAAACGTTTGAAAGTTCGAATGATTTAATGGAGATCTCTGTACAGCGGAGAATGGGAAGATTTCCCTTTTCTGCACTGTAGTGCGATCTCGGAGTTGGTATATTTAATGAGCGGGGAGAGTGGAGGGTGCATGGGGGCTTCCACCCCTGCTTAAAACCTTTAGGTAGGTTATTTGTGCAGTTTATTTCTTTTTTTTTTTTTTTTGGATTTTCGAACTTTTAAAAGTTCGATTATATGGTGTCGACCATATGACACTTGAACCTTTAAACATTCGAGCATCCAATACAGACCCTTAATAATACTGGGGTATGCTCCTTCATAGTGCAGTTTAATTGCATTGATTGAAAATCATAGGCAGAAATAATATTGGGGCATGCTCCTTCACAGTGCAGTATAAGGGCATTGATTGAAAATAGTATGCAGTAATAATATTGGAGCATGCTCCTTTGCAGTGCAGTATAAGTGCATTGATTGAAAATCATATACAGTAATAATATTAGGGTGTGCTCCTTCATAGTGCAGTATAAGTACATTGATTGAAAATTGTATGCAGTAATAATATTGGGGCGTGCACCTTCATAGTGCAGTATAAGTGCATTGACTGAAAATCGTACTCAGTAATAAAATTGGAGCATGCTCCTTCGCAGTACAGTATAAGTGCATTGATTGAAAATCATATGCAGTAATAATGTCAGGGCGTGCTCCTTCATAGTGCAATATAAGTGCATTGATTGAAAATTGTATGCAGTAGTAATATTGGGGCATGCTCCTTCATAGTGCAGTATAAGTACATTGATTGAAAATCATATACAATAATAATATAAGGGCGTGCTCCTTCATAGCACAGTGTAAGTACATTGATTGAAAATCGTATGCAGTAATAATATCAGGGCGTGTTCCTTCATAGTGCAGTATAAGTACATAGATTGAAAATTGTATGCAGTAATAATATTGGGGCATGCTCCTTTGCAGTGCAGTATAAGTACACTGATAAAAAATCGTATGCAGTAATAATATTGGGGCATGCTCCTTTTTAGTGCAGTACAAGTGCATTGATTGAAAATTGCATGCAGTAATAATATTGGAGCATGCTCCTTCATAGTGCAGTATAAGTTCATTGACTGAAAATCGTATGCAGTGATAATACTGGGGCATGCTCCTTCATAGTGCAGTATAAGTACATTGATTGAAAATCTTATGCAGTAATAATACTGGGGCATGCTCCTTCATAGTGCAGTATAAGTACATTGAATGAAAATCGTATGCAGTAATAATATTAGGGTGTGCTCCTTCATAGTGCAGTATAAGTACATTGATTGAAAATCGTACGGAGTAATAATATCAGGGCGTGCTCCTTAAAAATGCAGTATAAGTACATTGATTGAAAATCATATGCAGTAATAATATTGGGGCATGCTCCTTTGCAGTGCAGTATAAGTACATTGATTGAAAATCGTATGCAGTAATAATATTGGGCATGCTCCTTCATAGTGCAGTATAAGTGCATTGATTGAAAATCATATGCAGTAATAATATTGGGGCATGCTACTTCATAGTGCAGTATAAGTACATTGATTGAAAATCGTATGCAGTAATAACATTGGGGCATGATCCTTCATAGTGCAGTATAAGTGCATTGATTGAAAATCATCTGCAGTAATAATATTGGGGCGAGCTCCTTCATAGTGCAGTATAAGTGCATTGATTGAAAATCGTATGCAGTAATAATATTGGGGCATGCTCCTTCATAGTGCAGTATAAGTACATTGATTGAAAATCGTATGCAGTAATAATATTGGGGCATGCTCCTTCATAGTACAGTATAAGTACACTGATTGAAAATCATATGTATTAATAATATTGGGGTGTGCTACTTCGCAGTGCACTATAAGTACATTGATTGAAAATCATATGCAGTAATAATATTGTTGCATGTTCCATCACAGTGCAGTATAAGTACATTGATTGAAAATCGCATGCAGTAATAATATTTAGGCATGCTCCTTTTTAGTGGAGTACAAGTGCATTGATTAAAAATCATATGCAGTATTAATATTGGGGCATGCTCCTTCATAGTGCAGTATAAGTGCATTGATTGAAAATCATGCGCAGTAATAATATTGGGGCATGCTCCTTCATACTACAGTATAAGTACATTGATTGAAAATCGTATGCAGTAATAATACTGGGGCATGCTCCTTCATAGTGCAGTATAAGTACATTGATTGAAAACCGTATGCAGTAATAATATCAGGGCATGCTCCATCATAGTGCAGTATATGCACATTGATTGAAAATTGTATGCAGTAATAATACTGGGGAGTGCTCCTTTGCAGTGCAGTATAAGTACATTGATTAAAAATCGTATGCAGTAATAATATTGGGGCATGCTCCTTCATAGTGCAGTAAAAGTGTATTGATTGAAAATCATATGCAATAATAATATTGGGGCGTGCTCCTTCATAGTGCAGTATAAGTGCATTGATTGAAAATTGTATGCAGTAATAATATTGGGGCATGCTCCTTCATAGTGCAGTATAAGTGCATTGATTGAAAATCGTATGCAGTATTAATATTGGGGCGTGCTCCTTCATAGTGCAGTATAGCTGCATTAATTGAAAATCGTATGCAGTAATAATATTGGGGCATGCTCCTTCATAGTGTAGTATAAGTACATTGATTGAAAATCGTATGCAGTAATACTACTGGGGCGTGCTCCTTCATAGTGCAGTATAAGTACAGTGATTGAAAATCCTATGCAGTAATAATATTGGGGCATGCTCCTTCATAGTGCAGTATAAGTACATTGATTGAAAATCGTATGAATTAATAATATTGGGGCATTCTCCTTCATAGTGCAGTATAATACATTAATTGAAAATCATATGCAGTAATAATATTGGGTCATGCTCCTTTATAATGCAGTATAAGTACATTGATTGAAAATCGCATGCAGTAATAACACTGGGTCATGCTCCTTCGCAGTGCAGTATAAATACATTGATTGAAAATCGTATGCAGTAATAATATTGGGGCATGCTACTTTATAGTGCAGTATAAGTACATTGACTGAAAATTGTATGCAGTAACAATATTGGGGCTTGCTCCTTCATAGTGCAGTATAAGTACATTGATTGAAAATCAAATGCAGTAATAATATTGGAGTATGTTCCTTCATAGTGCAGTACAAGTACATTGATTGAAAATCGTATGCAGTAATAATATTGGGGTGTGCTCCTTCATAGTGCAGTATAAGTACATTGACTGAAAATCGTATGCAGTGATAATATTGGGGCATGCTCCTTCATAGTGCAGTGTAAGTACATTGATTGAAAACCATATGCAGTAATAATATTGGGGTGTGCTCCTTCATAGTGCAGTATAAGTGCATTGTTTGAAAATCATATGCAGTAATAATATTGGGGCATGCTCCTTCATAGTGCAGTATAAGTGCATTGATTGAAAATCATATGCAGTAATAATATTGGGGCATGCTCCTTCACAGTGCAGTATAAGTACATTGATTGAAAATCATATGCAGTAATAATACTGGGGTGTGCTCCTTCATCGTGCAGTATAAGTACATTGATTGAAAATCATATGCAGAAATAATATTGGGGCATGCTCCTTCATAGTGCAGTATCAGTGCATTGATTGAAAATCGTATGCAGTAATAATATTGGGGGATGCTCCTTCACAGTGCAGTATAAGTACATTGATTCAAAATTGCATGCAGTAATAATATTGGGGCATGATCCTTTATAGTGCAGTATAAGTACATTAATTGAAAATCATATGCAGTAATAATATTGGGGTGTGCTCCTTCGCAGTGCAGTATAAGTACATTGATTGAAAATCGTATGCAGTAATAATATTGGGGCATGATCCTTCATAGTGCAGTATAAGTACATTGATTCAAAATTGTATGCAGTAATAATATTGGGGCATGCTCCTTCATAGTGCAATATAAGTACATTGATTGAAAATCGTATGCAGTAATAATATTGGGGCATGCTCCTTCATAGTGCAGTATAAGTACATTGATTGAATATTGTATGCAGTAATAATATTGGGGCATGCTCCTTTATAGTGCAGTATAAGTACATTGATTGAAAATTGTATGCAGTAATAATATTGGGGTGTGCTCCTTCATAGTGCAGTATAAGGACATTGATTGAAAATCATATGCAGTAATAATATTGGAGCATACTCCTTCATAGTGCAGTATAAGTGCATTGATTGAAAATTATATGTAGTAATAACATTGGGGCATACTCCTTCATAGTGCAGTATAATTACATTGATTGAAAATTGTAAGCAGCAATAATATTGGGGCATGTTCCTTCATAGTGCAGTATAAGTGCATTGATTGAAAATCATATGCAGTAATAATATTGGGGCATGCTCCTTCATAGTGCAGTATAAGTGCATTGATTGAAAATTGTATGCAGTAATAATATTGGGGCATGCTACTTCACAGTGTAGTATAAGTACATTGATTGAAAATCTCATGCAGTAATAATATTGGTGTATGCTCCTTCATAGTGCAGTATAAGTACATTGATTGAAAATCATATGCAGTAATAATATTGGGGCGTGCTCCTTCATAGTGCAGTATAAGTACATTGATTGAAATTCGTATGCAGTAATAATATTGGGGCATGCTCCTTCACAGTGCAGTATAAGTACATTGATTGAAAATCGTATGCAGCAATAATATTGGGGCATGCTCTTTCATAGTGCAGTATCAGTACATTGATCGAAAATCGTATGCAGTAATAATATCAGGGCGTGATCCTTCACAGTGCAGTATAAGTACATTGATTGAAAATCGTATGCAGTAATAATATTGGGGCATGCTTGTTCATAGTGCAGTATAAGTACATTGATTGAAAATCGTATGCAGTAATACTATTGGGGCATGCTCCTTCATAGTGCAGTATAAGTACATTGATTGAAAATTGTTTGCAGTAATAATATTGGGGCATGCTCCTTCATAGTGCAGTATAAGTACATTGATTGAAAATCGTATGCAGTAATAATATTGGGGTGTGCTCCTTCATAGTGCAGTATAAGTACATTGATTGAAAATCGTATGCAGTAATAATATTGGGGCGTACTCCTTCATGGTGCAGTATAAGTGCATTGATTGAAAATTATATGTAGTAATAATATTGAGGCATACTCCTTCATAGTGCAGTATAAATACATTGACTGAAAACCGTATGCAGTAATAATATTGGGGCATGCTCCTTCATAGTGCAGTATAAGTGCATTGATTGAAAATCATATGGAGTAATAATATTGGGGCATGCTCCTTCGTAGTGCAGTATAAGTGCATTGATTGAAAATTGTATGCAGTAATAATATTGGGGCGTGCTCCTTCATAGTGCAGTATAAGTACATTGATTGAAATTCGTATGCAGTAATAATATTGGGGCATGCTCCTTTACAGTGCAGTATAAGTACATTGATTGAAAATCGCATGCAGTAATAATATTGGGGTATGATCCTTTATAGTGCAGTATAAGTACATTGATTGAAAATCATATGCAGTAATAATATTGCGGCGTGCTCCTTCATAGTGCAGTATAAGTACATTGATTGAAAATCATATGCAGTAATAACATTGGGGCATGCTCCTTCATAGTGCAGTATAAGTACATTGATTGAAAATCATATGCAGTAATAATATTGGGGTGTGCTCCTTCGCAGTGCAGTATAAGTACATTGATTGAAAATCGTATGCAGTAATAATATTGGGGCATGCTCCTTCATAGTGCAGTATAAGTACATTGATTCAAAATTGTATGCAGTAATAATATTGGGGCATGCTCCTTCATAGTGCAGTATAAGTACATTGATTGAAAATCCTATGCAGTAATAATATTGGGGCATGCTCCTTCATAGTGCAGTATAAGTGCATTGATTGAATATTGTATGCAGTAATAATATTGGGGCATGCTCCTTTATAGTGCAGTATAAGTACATTGATTGAAAATCGTATGCAGTAATAATATTGGGGTGTGCTCCTTCATAGTGCAGTATAAGGACATCGATTGAAAATCGTATGCATTAATAATATTGGGGCGTACTCCTTCATAGTGCAGTATAAGTGCATTGATTGAAAATTATATGTAGTAATAACATTGGGGCATACTCCTTCATAGTGCAGTATAATTACATTGATTGAAAATTGTAAGCAGCAATAATATTGGGGCATACTCCTTCATAGTGCAGTATAAGTGCATTGATTGAAAATCATATGCAGTAATAATATTGGGACATGCTCCTTCATAGTGCAGTATAAGTGCATTGATTGAAAATTGTATGCAGTAATAATATTGGGGCATGCTACTTCACAGTGTAGTATAAGTACATTGATTGAAAATCTCATGCAGTAATAATATTGGTGTATGCTCCTTCATAGTGCAGTATAAGTACATTGATTGAAAATCATATGCAGTAATAATATTGAGGCGTGCTCCTTCATAACGCAGTATAAGTACATTGATTGAAATTCGTATGCAGTAATAATATTGGGGCATGCTCCTTCACAGTGCAGTATAAGTACATTGATTGAAAATCGTATGCAGTAATAATATTGGGGCATGCTCTTTCATAGTGCAGTATCAGTACATTGATCGAAAATCATATGCAGTAATAATATTGGGGCGTGCTCCTTGATAGTGCAGTATAAGTACATTAATTGAAAATCGTATGCAGTAATAATATCGCGGCGTGCTCCGTCATATTGCAGTATAAGTGCATTGATTGAAAATCGTTTTCAGTAATAATATTGGGGTGTGTTCCTTCATAGTGCAGTATAAGTACACTGATTGAAAATCGTATACAATAATAATATTGGGGCATGCACCTTCATAGTGCAGTATAAGTACATTGATTGAAAATCGTATGCAGTAATAATACTGGAGCATGCTCCTTCATAGTGCAGTATAAGTACACTGATTGAAAATCGTATGCAGTAATAATTTTGGGGCATGCTCCTTCATAGTGCAGTATAAGTACATTGATTGAAAATCGTATGCTGTAATAATATCAGGGCGTGCTCCTTCACAGTGCAGTATAAGTACATTGATTGAAAATCGTATGCAGTAATAATATTGGTGCATGCCCCTTCATAGTGCAGTATAAGTACATTGATTGAAAATCGTATGCAGTAATAATATTGGGGCATGCTCCTTCATAGTGCAGTATAAGTACATTGATTGAAAATTGTTTGCAGTAATAATATTGGGGCATGCTCCTTCATAGTGCAGTATAAGTACATTGATTGAAAATCGTATGCAGTAATAATATTGGGGTGTGCTCCTTCATAGTGCAGTATAAGTACATTGATTGAAAATCGTATGCAGTAATAATATTGGGGCGTACTCCTTCATGGTGCAGTATAAGTGCATTGATTGAAAATTATATGTAGTAATAATATTGAGGCATGCTCCTTCATAGTGCAGTATAAGTGCATTGATTGAAAATCATATGGAGTAATAATATTGGGGCATGCTCCTTCATAGTGCAGTATAAGTGCATTGATTGAAAATTGTATGCAGTAATAATATTGGGGCATGCTCCTTCATAGTGCAGTATAAGTACATTGATTGAAAGTCATATGCAGTAATAATATTGGGGCGTGCTCCTTCATAGTGCAGTATAAGTACATTGATTGAAATTCGTATGCAGTAATAATATTGGGGCATGCTCCTTCACAGTGCAGTATAAGTACATTGATTGAAAATCACATGCAGTAATAATATTGGGGCATGCTCCTTCATAGTGCTGTATAAGTACATTGATTGAAAATCGTATGCAGTAATAATATTGGGGCATGCTCCTTCATAGTGCAGTATAAGTACATTGATTGAAAATCGTATGCAGTAATAATATTGGGGCATGCTCCTTCATAGTGCAGTATAAGTTCATTGATTGAAAATCGTATGCAGTAATAATATTGGGGCATGCTCCTTCATAGTGCAGTATAAGTACATTGATTGAAAATCCTATGCAGTAATAATATTGGGGCATGCTTCTTTATAGTGCAGTATAAGTACATTGATTGAAAATCCTATGCAGTAGTAATATTGGGGCCTGCTCCTTCATAGTGCAGTACAAGTTCCTTGATTTCTTCCTCATCAGAAAGACACAGGAGATTCCTTGCATATTGATGCAAGATGCTTTGGCTGGGTAATGCCAAGAATTAATAGGATGTAAAGCAAATATACTTGAACATGAATCCAGGCAAACTTTAAATGCAGTTTATAAAGGATATTAGACAGCATATTTGTCAGATCATGAATAGATCTGGACTGGAATTTCAGGCTAAGACGTAAAAAGTGATGTGCAGTGTAGGCATTATGTTGGAGATAAAGCAATTCAAGAAGAGATGGAGAATATTAATGTAGAATGGAGTGGATAATAAATATCATTTTTTGCTAAGGGACTGGAGAAAGGAAATCAGGAAGGGTGGGAAGAAGTGACAATTTTCAGCCTCTCCATCCAGTTAGGAAGGGTTAGTGTTCTGCTTGGGATCTAGTATTTCCTAGTTGAGGGAGACAGTGCTGCAGCTGCATAGCAGCTATTGAATCCAGCATGTCAGGAAGTAGGAGGCTAATTGACACGGTGTAGTGATGCTTGTGATGTCAAGCAGTCCCTACTAATTAGGGCAAAACAAAAAAGTTATGGTGTACAAGGACTGCACATGTAAGTTTTCCATATTGTTCCACTCAGTGTTTCTTTTTCCCCTTCTCAACCTGCCCATGGCTACTGTGGTCCAAGGCCTGAGTGGTAGTATTAGGAACACTAAAGATAAGAGCAACTGGAGAAATGCTAAGCAGCTGATTGTCAAGATTGAATGGTATGAAATATTGGTGGAAGTATCCTATTTTGCTACAGCCATTGAAAAACAGGCATGTTTGTAATTGTCTTGACAACAAAAATTCATTGTTAATGTGACACAAATAGCCAAAAGCACAGCAAATTATAGCAATATTGAAGAAGAAGAATGTGACGTACTATACTAAAGACCCTCTAATAATATCAGAATATTTTTAAACGTGTTATGAAGCAGTATAAAAGACTAAAATGCAAAGGAGAGATAGAAAGTATAAAACAGCCTTTTTGAGGGATTTTGAATTTCCATAACTAGCAGTAAATGAGACAGAAACTATAATTGGTCCCATTACTCAAAATGGATTAGTTTTGTTCTGGGAAGTGATGTAATACCAAATTAATTTTGGGTGAGTGATAAGAAAAGTGTATTATCTCATTTAGTATGACTCTTCAGTATGGTGTTGAGAACTAAGTTTATTGTTTTGTTTAAAGAGGTAGTTGTCCTTGTAGTAGCAAAATAAGGAAAGGATTTAAGGATTTAAACTTCTTGTCCTGCTATAGGCCAATGTCAGCATTGCATTATGGCTTCACATTATTTATGGCAGTGCTAATAACACACTAGCAAAATATTTGCACCAACTATTAGGCAATCATTGACCTGGGTTTGATGAAGGAAGGATGTGTTTTGATAATATATTGAAAACAGAGATGTTGATGAAGCTAGAACAACAACAGAAGAGATCATTACTGATTTAAAGTTTACAGGCTGAGAAGGACAGACTTTCAAATGAGTGAAATGGTTTTACTTAGTATTAATAATTAATTAAGCAGTTTTACATACTTGATACAATAAATTTATAATGCACCCATATCACAAGAATCATGCAGGAATTACATGATCCTTTTCACTGTCAAGGAGACAAGGCCAGGGTATCCTCTGTCCCATTCCTGTGTTTTTTTTTTTTTTTTTGCTTTGTATTTCAACTTTAGGCAGTCATGATAAAAAAGTTAAATTTGATAACTGCAAGGGTAGACCAGGAGGAAACAAGTTTCATTGTTTGTACATTAAGTACATGGGTGGGTGTGGCTAAGTAACACCTTGGAACAATCCATTGTCAAAGCCTATGGAGTCTTAAAAGATTAAAGGAATGCTTCATCTAGAAGCTTTGGAACTTGTTGTTAATATTAAATTCTACATAGCACTATTTCAAGTATATTTGGTGATATTAAGGGCATAGCCAAACATGGTTAACAAAATATATTTGGTAGCTTAATTTATATTTTAACTTAGTTTTGATTATTATAAAGTAACAATTGGAGCCTGTAAATATATCCCAAGGCAAATAAGCATTCAAGTGTAATAATAAGGATGTTACTGGTTTATGCTGACCTGTTGATTTGTCTGATGTAGTTAATAGGATTTCATGTATTGTTTTGCATGCATTTCTTTAAAAAATAGTGCATTTTGAAATAAATGCACTCTACCTCAAGAAAAGATCAGTGTTGCAATATTTAATCATAGGCTAGGGACTCTGATGACTGCAAGATAATTAATGTGTGTGTCCATGATCTAGCTATTAGCTCAGGTGTGTGAAAGCATGGCTTATCACTGGGGCTAGTATAATAGACATCGTACTCATATTTCTAGTAAAGTAGAGAAACACTAAGAGTATCTAAAAATCCCCACCTCCTGTTCAATGATAAGCCCTGGTTCTCAGTTCAGACATTCTCTTATCCTCCTGTCCAGCAGATGAGAGGATCAAGCTGGTCAATACAGATAAGCAAATGAAAGTTCCTGGGGAAATGCGTCCCAGAAATAAACAAATACAATTGGTCTCTCCGTTCCAGTTAGTATATTGGCAACCAATACACAAAATCCCCAAATCATCCTCTAAGCATGCAGTCAGAACTTAATGGTTGTACCAGGCCAGGAAGAACAACCTCATTCCATGCAGGTCATTTTTGGCATGCATTAAAGTTGTCCACAGCAGCAACTCAGACTGGTAAATAATAAAAATAAGAGAATATGTCCTTATGACAAACAGTTTGCAGAACTCAGACTGCAGAAAGAGCCCAAGTTACTGTATCAGAGAAGGCTTAGAATCTTTATATTGGTGTTTCTCAAATGGTGAAGCCAACCTACTTAGAGAGGCCAAGATCTGTTTCAAGAGAGGGTCAAGGAAGTATAAAAATGTGGTGCAGTTAGCTATTTCACATTAATTTTATGCAGCATTAAGCTGTGACAGGAAAATAGTCAATAAATATGTGTATTCGATTGTGAATCCACAGTAAAAGAATACTTTAAACCGATTTCTTAATATTTCACTATGTACATGGACTAGTCTGCTTTCTGTATGGTGAGGCCCAAAGTACTTTCTGAAATTTAGGAAAGGCTTTTTGTCCTTTGTGTGACTTGCCAAAGGCAAACTATGACAAAGTTGAGAAAGTATGAGAACCTACATTTTAGAGACCTTATCTGTAATTTCAAATCTGCCTTTTGCAAAGTGGTTCATCTTGCTACAACATTCAAATTTGAGCTGGCAAGTAAATTCAGGTTAAGGGGTAGAAATTCAGTTATCTCACATCCAGATTCCATAACTAGATGAAAACAATAACAGTGAGTATTACAAAAGAAACTGCACAATTGGATTCCAGTAAAGGAGGCATGCAATCTAACCATAAGGCATCAGTTCCTGATAAACAAGAATATTGACTTTAGCTACTGCTGTCCTATGCTGCTTTTGAAGTTTAGTCTCATTAAGGAAGTAATGGAGGTTGCCTTCATCAGTGCACTAGGCCTAACTGCACAGTCTGTGAGAATATGGATAAAGTTACTTTTGCATTTAATATGCATTCCAATAAATTCTTTCCACATTTTTTTCAACCATATTGCCATCTTGTCAGCACTCTTGTTGATTTCTTGGGT
>NC_056737.1:966290151-966442651 GCF_019279795.1 Protopterus annectens
AATGCAGCTCATTCTATCCATGAAGTAACAGGCCAATAATTAAATATTGAATAGCCTGATTACTACAGTGCTTTTCTTCCTTATTATGCAACACTAATTACAGTACCTATATTACCCTTGGATTTAGAAGGGCTTACCACACTGTGAAAGCCTTAACTGTGAAGATTTGTACAGCATGATAAGCCTCAGAGGTTCACAGACTGCTCTCCCACTATGGTTTTATACTGGCATCAGCCATAGTGCAGACAGCAGTGTCTCTAGCAAAGCTGCATGCAAATGTGGCAGTCTGGGGGAGTGGCTAATGCTAACTAGCCATGTGTTCTCTTCCTGAAAATGGTGCCAGCACCAGAATAACTTGGTAGAAAGATTCAGAGAATAGCTCTACCAAGTTATTTTTCTCACAAGGAGGAAAAAGTGTACTTTGTTTTTTGATGGAGTTTACCATCGACCCAATCGAATAGTTGCAGCTTGTGCAGTGGCTCTTGTTATGTATAGCAGACTCATCCATGGGAATGTGTGTGTGTGTGTGTGTGTGTGTGTGTGTGTGTGTGTGTGTGTGTGTGTGTGTGTGTGTGCGTGTGTGGGCGTGTGTGGGCGTGTGTAGGCGTGTGTGTGTGCGTGTATGTGCGTGTGTGTGTGTGTGAGTGTGTGTGTGTATGTGTGCGTGTGTGCGTGTGTGTGTGTGTGTGTGTGTGTGTGTGTGTGTGTGTGTGTGTGTGTGTGTGTGTGTGTGTGTGTGTGTGTGTGTGTGTGTGTGTGCGTGTGTGTGTGCGTGTATGCGTGTGCATGTGTGTGTGTCTGTGTTCTGTGTGTGTCAGGGTGGGCTTGCTAGGGGCTATGCTACTGAGATGCATATGTTGGTTTTGAGAATAGTAGTGATAGCAGGTCTGACAGCAGATTTGTTGATTCAGAGATATGTTAATTAGTTGCTAATTAAGTGTTCCTTGGTGTTGCTTTACCTTCTCACTGAGTTGAAAATTCTTGTCATCACACTAATTGTCAGATCCTTGTTAAAAAAATAGTGTTGGGATCAAGAATATCTCTGCATCCCAGGGTTAGTCTGTTAAAAAAAAACACGCTCATTCCTATGACATTATGTTAACATGCTTTTAAATAATTTCATCCTTTAATCATACTTGTAATCAAACATTAAGAAGCAAATATGGCACATAAGAAGAGAAATGGGGCAGTCTTCCCTCAGCCCTTTTCCTTTACAACTATTAGATTTATATCATAACTGAATAATTATGCATATTATTCTTTAAAAGGTATAGCTGTTCAATTTTACTCTAGAACAAAGGATTATAGCTATGTTAAGGGAATAACTCTCTCCTGTAGTCCTGGCTTTAATTACTTTAGTTTCCATTTATCTACTGTGTGACTCTAAGTAGATTACTTAACCAGAGAGTACTTCCAGGTTTCCTTGGAACAGAGGCACTTCTGCCTAGTGGGATTACTGTTTAATAAATAAAAAATAGAAAGGAGTACAGCCAGAACTTGAAGTCCCTTGTAACAGATATGGCAGTTCACCCAGCTATATCAGTTTTCATTATCATCATGTGAGTTTCTGACTGCTTCTTACTGTGCCTCCTGTTTCTTCAAATGTTAATGATGGCCTTATCTTACGTCATCTTATATACATTATGGTATGCCTTACATACATATCTTACAAAGTACCTATTCATGTTACACCCTTTTATTATATCCATACATCCGTCACCCTCTGTTTCCTACTTTTGCACATGCAGTTGGGGTATCACATTGACAGTGACAATCAGCTAGAGACAATGGTCACATCATCAGGTGGCTAGCCCTGCCATAGTTGTTCTTCCATTCTACATACATTCACGAGCACCTATGACCTATTTAGTGTGTCCAGTCCAACTACTGCATGCCTTTGGAATGTAAGAGAAAACTAAAGCATCCAGAGAAAATGCAGTCAAACATAGGGAGGACATGCAGACTCCCACAAAAGACACCCCAGCCAAGAATCAAATCCCAAACCTCCTGCTGTGAGGTGAAAATGCTACCCACTGCTCCACAGTGCCAGCCTTTTTTATTTCTATATTTTTCAACTCCCAGTGTTTAATCTCCATAACCTTTCCTAACCTTAAAATAATTTTTTCAATGATTTGTTCAGTTTCCATGTTTCTTTGACTTTTTACTTTATAGATTATCTTATTCCTGACCTTTAACATCTCTGTTCCCTAAACTTTATCTTAGCAGAGCTCACACCTTTAGCTCTTTATCTTACAATCCCCTAGTTCACAATTTTTTTTCAGCTTCTGTGTTGTTTACGAGTGATGCAGATGTATATTAATACCTGTTACATGTCATGTGATTGTATTTTAATCTGGATCTAATCTTTATGCATGCTAGACTTGTACACAGGACCTGCTGCTTATATCTGCTTCACCCGATTTCTCTTTTTTAATTTGTTTAAAAGTCGATATACAAAATTCAAATTCATTCATTATTTTTAGTACAATTAATTATAATTTCATATAAATGTGTATTTTTTCACTGACTGATGACTTTAACATGCTAATATTTTAAAAGCAACACTTAAATCCAAGTAAGTTCTAGTTATTCAAACTAATCAAAAACGCTGCATAAATATGTGCAAAGTGTGTCACAAATGATTATATTATACTACATTGAACATTTCTTAAACTGAACCATACTACATCAGCTCGAAATGCCATACAGCCACTACATTTATTTATTTATTTGACAAAACCTTACAAACATTTAGGTACATACATATTATTATATCTTTAACATTATACAATGGTTAGATAGTTTAACTTTACATAGTGAAGAATGCATCTGAGCAGTTTAACTTCATATACAGAATAATATATTCAACCATCCATGCACAATCATATAATGAGTTCTTATCTTCATTAAAATAAAGGGTAGGTATTTCACTTTCAAGCATGGGGTAATACATGATTTATTCAGTTATTTTGTAATTTGACACAATGATATGTTGTTAAGCATTGAGAATTAATACAATTAAATAAATGAATAAACATTTTTTTCCAGAGGGCAAGACCCCTGCACCACACACGCATGCACGCACACACACACACACACACACACACACACACACACACACACATACACACACACACACACACACACACACACACACACACACACACACACACACACACACACACACACACACACACACAATCACACACACACACACACACACACACACACTACATTAAACATACCAACTCCAAGATTGCACAACAGTGGGGAAAAAGAGAAGTTTTCCTTCCGCACCATTTGGTGATCCCAAAATGAAAAACAGTCAGTAAATGGATGATGAAACAGGAATTAAATCAAAAGAGCACTTAATTCTCATTTTGATGAAGCAAACTTATGACAAAAACAACTGCACCTATTGTAAATATATAATTACAAACATTTTCTATATTACAGAAATATATTACATTTATCTAGAACTCTTTTTGTTTAATCATTGGGTTTTCTTTCAAACTTACCGAAATATACAGCTAGTCAGGCTAGAATTTATAACTAATCACTCGAGATTTAATTCTTATTAGAATACCACTGAATTTTTTAATGTGAACTATTGTGACTAGTTATATAGAGTCTGAGAATGATGAAGAGGTGGACTTCTTCTAGTGTTTGTGATAACGTTTCTTGCCATTGCTTAAAAAACATACAAGAAAATGGCATTTTGGCTGATTTAATAAACACTGAGAATGAATAAGGAATGGAATTTTCCAGTTTCTCATAAATTTTCTCCTTTTATTGCCAAAAGATAGAAAAGAAGACAATGACCTTTAGATCTTTACTAACATGCAATGAAAGTCTAGCATTATATAATAACTGAAATTTGATATTTTAAATATGTCTATCCAGAAAGATTGTTTAAATGACTAAAATGTATTGCAAATTGTAAATAGTAATGAACCTTCAAAGAAAATATGATCCTAGTCAGCACAAATTTTTAATCTGTCTTTCAACCATAAATTAGTATATCTATATGGTTCCACTTGATATGATCGAATTTCCATTTCATCGAATTGCTAAACATTGAGACCATAACGTTGCAAGCCCACAATATCACAAACTAACATTATTGAATCTTGTAATGTCGAAATAGCAGCACCAAAGTGAGGAAATGCTGTCTGCTACTTTAAAATTGCTTAGTATCATTCCTGAATGTATTTAATGCTGCCTATCACTTTAAGACGCAGATCAGAACAGATCACACATGACAGATAGCACTATGCATTGCCCTGGAGTGGTTGGAAACTTATATCCTCTGACAAAGTCTCAAAAGGGTAAAGATATTCTAATTATTAATGGCTATGTGTACAATTTAGAGTGTACAGTCAAAGTTAAAAGGTATTGGTATTGCAAACAAAAGTTAGTAACTAAATGTAGAGGCCGAGCAATAACTCTCTCCATGTCTGATGGAGCGAAACTTTGTAAAAGTAGTGCACATATTCATAGCGGTGATCCTTCTGAGGTGCAAAGGTATGTTATGTGTGCTGAGCTTAAACAAAAGGTTGTTCTATCGTGTGACACCTCTTACATAGTAGTTGACGATGTCATGTCTTCTACTTCTTTAGATACAGTGGCATATCTACCTAGCAGGATGGCATTACTTCAACAAGTAGGTAGATTACACAGAAAACAAAGTATTGTATCAGGCAATCATAGTCTAACTCTTGAAAATGTTGCTGTATCAGATTTTCCTTTGAAAGACAGAGTATTTGTTAGCAAACGTTATATAGACAGTTCGACTGATCTTACTGTTCAGGTGGTGATAACAGCTAATAACCTGTATGATTTGAGCCATTGTACCATTTGGTTAATGGATGGTACATTCTTTTGTAGAGGAATAATCTGCCATCAACTTTATAGTCTTCATGGGTTTGTAAATATGGTAGCTATACAAGAAGGGTACCTTTGCTTTATTGCCTTATGATTAGTATATCTTTGAAGAGCTATAATGTTATGTGGCATTGTGTTTTGTCTTTAATGGCTGGCAACTTTGTGATCAATGTGAAGTTTGTTCTGTGCGACTTTGAGATAGCTGCGATCAAAAGTTTAAGAATGAATCTGAATTGGATAGTACCTAAAAGTTGCCTGTTTCACTTTAGTCAAAATATATGGAACAAATTACAAAGTCTTGGGTTAGCAGCATTGTACAACAGATGTCAGCAGTTTCAAATTTCAATAAAGTGTCTAATAGCTTTTGCTTTTTTTTTCAGAGGATGAAGTTGTATTTGCTTTTAATTTATTAAAGTAGGCTTTCCCTGTGGAAGGTCAGGGTCTGTTAAAATACTTTTCCGATTGGTACCTTTTAGGTAAACCTAGAAAGTTTTCAACTCGAACAACTGCATTTGTGAGATTTCCCCCGCTGTTTCCTAAAGAGTTTTGGAATGTGTCACAGCTAAGTATGCAATGTTTACTTCAAACTCAAAATAGCATTGAAAGTTGGCACCATAGACTAAAGTGTATGTCGGGGAGTTGTGCTACCGATTTAGCTGTGCTTATGTCCATATTGGCTAGAGAGCAGAATAGAGTGGAGGAATTGCATTTAAGAATGGCAGCAGGCTGTCCACCGTCGCCAAAAAGAAGAAAATTTATCCTATGACAAACTCAATTTGAAACAGTGTTGGGTAGTAATGACAGTTATGACACTGTTAGTTTTTTGAAGGCTGTTGCTACTCTATTGAAGCTTTGATCTCAATGTATTGTATATATATTTTGTTGGAGTGCTTTTCATCTGTTCGCTAAGTTGTGTTCACATTTTGGGAAGCGGAAGTATGTACAAATATGTCAGGTTGCACTACTGATGAACTGGTGATCACTGCTTGATATTGAACATTTACAAGAAGATTATTTTGGAATTACACATTTGTGGTTGAAAAGCAAGGATATAATCTTTAAATTTCACTTGGTGTGAAAGAATACTTTGTTATGCACTGCGTAGGTGAAAGAAAAGAGTGCAGTTTCGCCATTTACTTTTTCGATATTATGGGTTTCGACTTTGTAAGACAGCAATGATTTGGGTGATTATTTTGATATTATAAGATTCAAAAATGTTAGTTTGCGATATTGTGGGCTTGCGACATTATGGTCCCGATGTTTAGCAAGTCGATGAAATGGTAATTTGATCATATCAAGTGGAACCATATATATATATATATATATATATATATATATATATATATATATATATATTTAGGTCTACTTCTGTTTGAAAACGCACTTGTTCAAACAACAGAAAGCCGAGACCCACTTCAGCCAAAGTGCACTTTCACGTAAATCATTTAACCGAAGCACTGTACAGTGGGGAAAAGTAAATATCCCCTTTTCCCCACTGTAGTATGATCTTGGAGTTAGTATATATAAGTAGTGGTGGTGTAGGGGGCATAGGGGGGTTTGGCCCCTGCAAAAATGTGTTTCACTTTGCCGGACACACCTCCACTACTTATATATACTAACTTTAATTATATCAATCATGCAGCAAAATTTGTTCATTAAGGATCATTATTTTGTAGATAGTTATTAATAATAACCATATTCCATTGTCCATATTTTAATGTTTTGTTCAGAGATTTTTAGTTTATCATTACATACATTAATTTATAATCATTGCTATTTTGTTTTACAAAGAAGTATCAATCCATTGTATCATTGTTTTAAATATTGAAGCCATCAAATACATTTCCATATCAGGCATGCATACCAACATTACCCTATGGTATAATGTGTGTTATGCAAGTTATCCTTGATTTGTTTCGATACCAAAGATAGAAAGTGAAAATTGTATGTATTTATTTTTCATTAATGTTGATAAAAATGCAATTTGAAAATAGTAAGAGGTTTGTTTCACATCTGTCAAAATCCTTAATGTTATTATTGTGTTTAAATTTGTCAGTGGCTGTATGGCTAATACATATACAAGATGTGATAAAGGAAATCCCTGCTTGGTTCCTTTTTTAATCTACTGGTGAAGATAGAAATGCTGCAAATGTAGCATATGTCTTACAATCTTATAGTTCTTACTAGCTTTATGCATTCTTCTGGAAAGCCAAAGTTAAATACTGTCAATTGGAAGAGTCAAAAGCGTTTTCCATATCTAAACATGGTATCGTTAACTCTTTCCTTTATTTATGTATTTATTTATTTATTTTTATTACTTGGGTAGTGCACTGCAACAGACCATTTGCAGGCACAGCCCAGGTGAATATCATCATATAAGAAATGAACAAAACATAATTACAAATACAAGGATATGCTAAAAACAAATATATATACATATATATATGTGTATATATATATATATATATATATATATATATATATATATAAACTTTTACAGATGCAAGAATATGCTACAACATTTAGTTCATGAATAAGTTTACATTGTCAAAAATGGAATTATGCTTAGAGCTTTATGGATAAGACATAGTCATAATGACTGAGATTATTTATGCTACAGAGATAGCAACATAACTTTATATAGACAGGTATGAAGACATTAGAAGAGGCAAGTGAGAATAGTTGCAGGAAATAATACCATGGAGAGAAGACAGAGAAAAGATGAGAGAGGCATGCAGAGGTGAGAGGAGCAGAAAGGAGAAGAAGTGCAATGGAGTTGTAAAGAGAAGAGGGAAGTAGGATTAATGAGATTTAGGAAGTAAGGGGATGACAAGCTGGTATAAGGAAGGATGAAATAGGGATAAAGGTGTGTGAAAGAGCTGCAGGTTCATGTAATGTGACCTGAGTGCAGTTGCACTTTGGGTGAATAGGCATTCTTTGAGCTGTTGTCTGAAGTATGAGTACTTTTGAACATCTCAGCTTGACAGAGGAATGGAACCGCATAATTTAGCTGCTAAGATGGAGAATGCATGGTCAGTGAAATCAAGTTTAGTTTTTAGAAATAGTAGGGTGGTTTGAGATTGAGAGATACCCCTGAGATTATATATGGGGATTTTGGTGAAAAGTTTATGACTGAGAGAGGATAGTGTCTCAGGAGAAAGAGCTTTTTTGAATTAATGATCCTAGTATGATGTTGGCTATTAAATGTATTGGAAGACATTTACCTTTGGCAAGGGTTAGGCAGTGGTGTTCATTATTGATGAAGTTAATAATGAACCAGCAGATTTTATTGGAGATAGTTTTAAGGTGCTGGCATTTTTCTTTGAGGCTGCAGCTGTAATGAGTAGTCCATATTAGTGTTGAGATATGAGTATTCCTTAGCCTATGGCAGCTTACGTTGGCTTTGACACAAGAACTGATAGCGTGTTCACAGAGTGCAGTATTGTGTTGAGCTTTTTGCATGTGTTTTGTATGTGTAGTTGAAAGTAAAGAGATTGGTCTAGGCAAATGCCAAGGTATTTGAAAGATGTAGTAGTTTCTGTGGTGGTTTTGTTAAAATCTTTAATATTAAGGAAGCTAGGTGTTTGGCTATTTTTAGTTGGTTCCAAATAGCATCAGTTTTGCTTTTGAGGAACTGGGTATAGGTTTCTGGCCTATTAGACACTGGTTGAGGGTTTGGAGTGCATCTTGGAGCTGAGTTTGTATAATAAAGTGGGTTTTGTTTGACCTGTATATGACCATATTATCTGCATAAAGAATTAGAAGTATCTGAGGATGATCAAATTGGAGTTTGTTGATAAATATGAAAAATAGCACATGGGGCTTAAGTAGAACCCTGCGAGACTCCTTTCATAAGAGGAGATGTTTCAAAGATGGTGGTGCCTACTTTCATATTAAGGGATATATTGGTGAAGACATCTATAAACCAAGGTTTTACATCATCACCAATGCCTAATTCAGTTAATTTGTCCAAAAATAAGTTATGGTCATTTAGATCAAAGGCTTTTGTGAGGTCAATAAAAATGGTACCTGTCAGGTTGCCTTCATTCATGTTGGATAGGATATAATCTGTGATGGAGTAGAAAGCTGTTATGGTGCTGCGTCAAGACCAGAATGCATGTTGTTTCCTAGACAGAAGATGATATTAATGTAAATAAGTAGTAATCTGGTGGTCATTAATTTTTCAAGTAGCTTACCTAAAGTGGGAATTACTGAGATACAAAAGTATTGCAAAACAGTAGTTGGCTTGGGTAGTGTTTGAATAGGCGTGACTATTGCTGTTTTCCATATCTGAGGCATAATCTTATTAGTTAAGCAGAGGTTGTATATGTGAGTGGGAGATAAAGTCCTTAAAAAGGTGACTGAACCAAGGGGTTAGGTTTATCTGAGTCTTTTGGAGTATCTATTTGTATTCGGTCCAGTCGTGGTTCAGTCTCTTTGGTTCCAAACTTTTTGAAGTGGAATAGTGGAATGTTAAGGGGGGAACGTGGCTGTGGGGGTGGTAAGTTTGTATTTTTGATGTGTGGCAGTTGCTGAACTTATTGAGGAAGTTACTGCATGAGAGTTTTGCATGTGGTGGTGTTAGAGGGGTTCAGGGGAGTGGAATCGTATTGTATTTTTCAATCAGTCAACAGATTTTTTCTCTCCAGAATCTTGTAGGTTTGCCTGAAGTGAGATTTGTTTTGGTAGAGGTTGTCTTTGTGTCTATGGATGGATTTCTTGGCTAGGTTGTGTAGTGTCTCAGAAATCTGTGGATGGGATGGCATTTCCAATGGTGCTATATGCATCATCACATAATTTGAGAAAGTGTTGAGTTCGTTACATGCCCAGTCATGTTTACGAGGTCAAGGTAACCTTTGTGGTAAGGGAAATAATTTGTTTTGCAAGTGCAGTAGGGTATTAGTAAGGCTGTTAGCTGCTTTACTGGAGTCTTTTATGGCAAGTAAGTGATACCAATCAAGAATGATTAGGTGTTTTTTAAGATTAGTGATATTCTGAATGGTTTTAGGTCTGACTTAGGTTTATATTTTAATGTTAGGTTAGGTGCTGAAACAGTTATGTGACAGTGATCACTGAAGGGGGTGCATGTATGGTGAGGTTAGATATTGTAGGACTATTAGTTATTGTGGTGGTGCTGCGGTAGCGTTGTTGCCTCATAGCAAAACGTTGTCCCGTTCGATTCTCAGCTAGAGCATCTTCTGTGTGGAGGCATACGTGAATGGGGTGTGCCTTCATTGAAGGTTGTGCGTCAGGGCTGGTAACCCGGTACATAAAAATCCACTACCAATCATTAGCGGACCAGAGTTCTGCTGTGGCGACCCCTAACCAGGAAAAACCAAAAGACACAAACAAACAATAAGATCTACTAAGGTTTGCCTATTGGATTGAAGGTTTGGTCTAGTGGCTTCAGAGTTGATTTAGGTAAGATGTAAACTGGCCAAGAGGTCTGACATATCAATGGCTTTTAGTTCTTAGTAATTAAGTTTGAATTCTCTAAGAATGATTAGGATAGCATTTTTGGACATATATTAGTTGAACGAGGGTACTGAATTTTGGTAGTAAGGCTGGTGGAGGCAGGTATGCACTGGCTGGTGGAGGTATGTATTCACTGGCTATAACAATGGCTCTGTGGTTCGTTTGTTTGAAATTTTAAAGGATCAAGCTAAGATTTGATTCTGAGTTTGTGTTAGCTTGTGAAGGTATTGTGGGGTTAAAGGTTATTTTTGAAGAGAATTAGTGCTCCTCCCACAGTTTTTTTGCCTGGTCTGTAATCTTGTAGGTATGAATAGTTCGGTATGAGGTGGTGAAGACTAGGGCTGTCAGGTTTCTGTCCTGTTTCTGTAATAGCTATAACATTAAGATTATATTGTATGGCAGAGGCATTGATGTTGTCAGTTTTGTCCTTTATACTGTGGGTGTTAAAGAGGGAGCAGCTAATGTGATGCTGTGTATTGTTTTTTAGATGAGGCATTATTGTTAAGTGTCCCTGGACTGGCCTCGGTGTTGCCTCTTAGCAGAAGTATAAAGAGAATGGGACTGAATTTGACTAGTGCTTTTGGAATGTGTAATTTTGGGTATGACTGGGGTCTTCTACATAAATTAGAGACCATGACATATTGGGACAATGACATGCTTGATGTATGTGAGTTTGGTGCTGGCATGGGTGTCATGTGATGTAAATACTTAAGGGGTATGGATAGGTACTATGTAGTATTTGGGTTCAACATAATTAATTAACATTAAGACTCTTTTTATATTGTCTTGTTTGTTGACTATAACTCCCAAATGATCTCTGCCTACTAAAAGAGTTGTAATTCTGTTGGTAATAAAGGACATATTTAGTTTGCTATCCATATTTAGCAACGATATTGGTATAAGAGAGGTACATAGATTTACATCTTTATATTGTTTAATACAAGTATTATTGATTTGTATTTTCAGAAAAAGCATTATGTTTTCTAATTGCATTTTTAAGAAAGTTATGTATAATTTAAATAATACTTTGAAGTAATATGTTATATAGTCCTAGAATAATTTAATATATCCCCATGACTTTATTAAACATTTTTATTCGATTTACTTCTTTTAGGTTTATTGATTTCAATATAGGATCTACATTCCCTCTGATAATTTCTTGATAATGTTCTGTTTTTATACAAAAGTCTGTAGTTTAGCTTCATTTAATATTTTGCTAACAGTATTATTTATGTTTACATAATATTTTTCTAAAGATGAGCACCGGGATCCTTAGATAAGTGTTGAGTGGCTACACAGCATTAGATTGTGAGGGGGGTGCTCTGCAAAGGGACACAGAGATAATAAGAGATGTATTAGGTATTAAAAAGCACTGGCAGGTTAAGCAATGGAATGTAGACTTAGGAAAGTCTGCTGCTTGATAGCAGTGGTACAGTAAGGCTCATGACCAATATGGTATATGTCACAAGGAAATCAAGCTGGCATGGCCAAGTCAGAGTATGCAAATGTGTTCAATGTTTTATTGCATAAATGCCTTGTATGCTCATCTGACACAAGCAGTCAAAAAGTATGAAAGGGGAGAACAGTAAGCAGAGGGAAACACACAAGGGTAAACATAATATATAAATTGTGGGGGAATGTCACATGTTTTTAGGGAAACAGACCCTTTTTCATACTTATAAAATAAGGGAAAATGGCAGAGGTAGTGACAGAAGGTTGTGAATGGAATAGAGGGAGTAAGGCATGTAGCAGGAGCAGATGAATATAAAACAGTAACAGTCTTAGGGAGAAAATACATAGCAGAGCATCCCTGCACAGGAAAGGGACACCCAATGCTGATCATGGGTCTAAGGGAACCCATGGTGGGCAGCCCAGACTGCCCAACAGAATCTGCCAGTAGCAGGGGAAGCCACTAGTCCAGGACCTACGGTTAAATGTTTTGAATACAACCAGTGGGGCCATATGGCATATAGATGTCCACGGAGGCAAGGTGGAGAACAAAAGGTGAGAGAGCTAGTAAGTGGGAAAGGCAAAATGCCAATAGTAGGTTGCCTTGAGACAACAGGGATACCAAACTACCATCGTGCAGATGTACTGATAGGGAAGGATTTTGATAATGTGGTACTGTGTGTTAATGCAGTGCCACGCAGGCAGGCTAGGAGACAAGCATGTGGCTCTGGTAGCCTGGGGGAGACCCAGTCAGACCCCATACCCTCAGCCAGGAATGGTGAGGTGGTTACGTCAGGGAGGGAGCTACCCTGTAGCAGTGAGACTGAAGGTGAGCCACAGCTACTTGTAGGTACTGATGGTCCCTTGGACAGAGTGACTGCAAAGGTAGAATTGAGTAGTAGTACCCAGGCTGTCAGTGAGGCACCGCTGTCAGAGGATACCAGACTTCCTGTGGAAGGGGAGTTGGGAAGGGTTACAAAGAGAGAGATGAGACAGGCTCAGCTCTCAGACCTTACATTACAATGCCTGAGGCAGGTAGCTAGTGAGGCACCTGATTCTCAAGGGAAGGGGGAGTCTTTATACTGGGACAAAGGGTTACTGTATACAAAGTGGACCCCTGAAGGAGGGCTAGAAGGTGTG
Organism: Protopterus annectens; assembly: GCF_019279795.1. Classification (NCBI taxonomy): domain Eukaryota; kingdom Metazoa; phylum Chordata; order Ceratodontiformes; family Protopteridae; genus Protopterus; species Protopterus annectens. The sequence continues at coordinate 966,303,100 of NC_056737.1, forward strand.
AGAATACAGCAGTTGTTAGTGCCTAGAGCCTACCATCTGGTGCTTCTATCTATAGCCCATGATATTCCCTTTGCAGGTCATATGGGCATAAAATGTACAAAGAGACATTCTGCAGAACTTCTATTGGCTTGGAAATTCCAGAAATGTAACAGGGTACTGCAGAACCTGTGAGCAGTACCAAAAGGTAGGCAAGGCAAGAGACAAGGTGAGAGCTCCTTTGATGCCTTTGTCTGTGATTGAGGAGCCATTTCAGAGGGTAGCTATGGATATTGCGGGGCCTCTGAGTACCCCAAGTTCCACAGGGAAAAAGTATATCCCAGTGGTAGTAGATTATACTGCAAGATACTCTGAGGCAGTGGCTTTGTCTTCCATTGAGGCAGAAAAGGTAGCAAAAGCTTTGTTAGGGGTTTTCAGCATGGTAGGTTTCCCAAAAGAAATACTGACTGACAGAGGTGCCAATTTCATGTCAGACTTGCTGGCTTGTCTGTGGAAGTACTGTGGGGTGAAGCATCTGAAGACCACCCCTTACCATCCCCAGACTAATGGTCTTGATGAGAGGTTAAACTCTACACTCAAGTCAATGCTATGAGCATTTGTAGACCAGTTTAAGAGGGATTGGGACAAATATTTGCCCCCCTCTGTTGTTTGCTTGTAGAGAGGTTCCCCAGGAATCCACATGTTTTTCACCCTTTGAGTTGTTGTATGGACATAGGGTGAGGGGGCCTCTAGATTTAATTTGTAATGACTGGGAAGGTGAGTGTGAATCCCACAAGGAGGCTGTTGTGGCATATGTCCTAAACCTCAGGAGAAGGCTCAGGAAACTCATGGGCTTGGCCCAGGAGAATCTGGCAGAAGCCCAACAACAGAAAAAGGTCTGGCATGACAGGAATGCTCAAGCTAGAGAGTATGCTGTAGGGCAGCAGGTAATGGTTCTCATTCCTGTCAGATGCAACAAGCTGCAAGCAGGTTGGGAGGGACCCTACAAGGTGGTAAGAAAGGTAAGTGATGTTAACTACATGATGGAGCTCCTAGGCAGGAGGCAGGAGCACAAATTGTACCATGTTAACATGATGAAACCTTACCAAGACAGGGAGGCCCTTGTGCTGAGCATTTGCAGTGGATTGCAGGAGGAGTCTGAGGGAGATCTGGTGACCAATCTCCTCAATGAGGCTCGGACTGACACCCCAGTGGAATTGGTAGCAATGTCTCAGTAGCTATCTCTTACCCAAGTTCGAGAAATCCAAGCAGTGTTACAGGAGTCTGGGGACATGTTCACTGGGAAACCAGGGTGCACCCACCTGGTGCAGCACCATGTGGATACAGGACCCCAAAGGCCTATTAGGCAGGCCCCTTATAGGGTGTCCAAGAGAGTCAAACAGACACTGAGGGAGGAGATGCAGGAAATGTTTGAACTAGGGTTACTTCAAGAGTCCATCAATCCCTGGGCCTCCCCAGTGGTGCTGGTGCCAAAGAAGGATGGCAGCACCAGGTTCTGTGTGGACTACAGGAAATTAAATAGTCACACAGAGTCAGATGCTTACCCCATGCCAAATTCAGATGAACTCCTTGAGCAGCTGGTTGGGGCTAAGTATCTCATAACCAATGAGCTTACCAAGGGTTACTAGCAGGTGCCTTTGACTCCCAATGCTAGGGAGAGGTCAGCCTTTGTGACTCCTTTTGACTTGTATGAGTTTACATAGATGCCCTTTGGGATGCAAAATGCCCCAGCAACTTTCCAGAGGCTGGTAGATCATATCCTAGCAGGAGCAGAAGGGTTTGCCCTTGCTTACTTAGATGATATTGCCATCTACAGCCATTCCTGGCAAGAGCACCTTCAACATGTCAGGGAGGTGCTGGGCATACTACAAAGGGCAGAGTTGACCATTAAGCTGAGCAAATGTCAGCTGGGTATGGCAGATGTCTCCTACCTGGGACATAGAGTGGGGAGTGGTAGGATCAGGCCAGAACCTGCCAAAGTGGAAGCCATTCAGGCATGGCCTGCACGTGTTACCAAAAAGCAAGTGAGGGCATTATTAGGGACAGCAAGGTACTACAGAAAGTTCGGCCCCAGTTGCAGCACCATTGCTGCTCCCCTCACAGACCTGACAAGGAAAAACAGGCCAGATAAGGTAGTGTGGATCACAGGATGTGAGCAGGCATTCCAGAAGCTTAAAGAAGCTTTGGGAGGACCTCCTGTGTTAGCCAGTCCAGATTACAGCAACAAATTTGTTGTACAGGTGGATGCTTCAAACCATGGGGTGGGGACTGTAGTTAACCAGATTACTTCAGAGGGAGAAGAGCACCCATGGTTTATCTCAGTCATAGGGTCCAATCCGGGGAGGAATGCTATGCAGCTGTAGAAAAGGAATATCTAGCCCATAGTGTGGGCACTGCAGAAACTTCAGCCTTACCTGTATTGAAGAAAATTCACTGTAGTGACAGATCACAATCCCCTAACATGGGTAAATAGAGCCAGCCAGCAAAATGCCAAGTTGCTAAGATGGAGCCTAAGGTTGCAAGTATATGATATGTCAGTGCAGCACAGCAGTGGGGTTAGCAACTCCAACGCAGATGGACTCTCAAGAGAGGGAACGGGGTAAGGTATACTCACATAGACCTAACCCTCTCAAGCAATATTTCTCAAGGGTCACTTGAAAAACTAGCTTGAGTTCTCCAGGGGGGAGATGTGTGAAGATAGGTGAAGGCTGCCAGCCTAGGTAGATAGAATTTTGTAGATAATTCTATGTAATTTGTAAATATTAATATAATCCACATGATTGCAGTAGTTACATGTTATTATTAAACTGCATGTTGTACTGAGCTTCAAAAATGTAACCACAGTGCACTCTGCTGGAAGAAAGCTGATAAGTCAAGCATTGTATGATTGCTTGATCTCGAGCTTAGTGACAGGATGTCTGGGCCAGGAAATGATTTCTATTGTCTTAATTTAAGAGATAATTACTAAGGTTTTTTCATGTACAGTGCCTTTTATTGCTGTGGCTTCCTGGACAGGTGCAGCTTACTAAGAAATGTAAATTTTGAGTTTCTGTTAGCCTGGGAACCAGAGAAGTGTCAAGAATGATGTAATGTGGAATGACCCAGCAGTACTGTGCTATCAATTTAAGACTTTCTCAGAGAGAGAGAGAGAGAGAATTAAGCATTTTGGATTTTGTCTGAACCTGAACACATCACCTCACCATCACTTTGTCTTTGCTCTATAACTAGGATCTTAGATCTTAGTAATTCTCTTAGAGTTAGATAGAAAATTAGCCAGATTAGTCTAGCTGTGTTCTATATTTATTTCAGACTATTCTACAGTATTCTTTTAAAGCATTTTCCTGTGATCTCTGAACTGTGTAATGTCATTGTATTGAAGTAATAAGTATTGTCTTCTGTTTTTATTATTTATTATTAAGTATTTTTAAACCTTTCAACTGTGGCTGTTTTGTGTAGAGATAATTTAAGCTCTTAGAGTGCATTGCATGTATTCGGTGATACTGTCCAAGCCACTCCAATAGCTTTAGCCCTGGGTCACACGTACTATTTGGATAACAGTAATATTGCACAGTGAAATTGTTCACCCTTTGGGAAAGGCCTTATAGTAGTTGATATTAGTTCATTTTGCCGCTATTTTTGGTTTGTTCCACAGTTTTTGAGTTTGTTTGTGGTCGTAGTTGATATTAGTGGTTGGTGGCAGTGATTTCTACCTTATAGTCTGGAGAGAAGGGGGCATAGCTGGAGAAGCTGTGCCAACCTTCCCCAGGAGTGTCTGTGTGTTGTATATAACTCATATCTCAAAGTGTGTGTGTGTCAGCTACTTGGGCAGGGGCACGAGGCACTGGCTGGATAGAAAGGGTGCTGGAGGTTTTGGCTTGACCACTAGGCTGAGATCTGAAAGGGAGAAACCAGCCCCAGACTGACTGTGATCTCTGTGTGCTCTTAAGGGAAATTGTACTTTACTGTGTGTGTACTTGTTATCCTTCCCAATGTGCATGACCCTCACTGGTGCTAGTGGTGAGGACTGAGGCTCCTTGATTACTGGGCCAGTGCATGGGTGTCACAGTATGTTTACTTTCACAGCTATACTATGTTCATCATGATGTTCACTGCTGCAGTAGCCTTAGCTATATGCATTGATTAGTACAGCTTACACTGACTGGGAGGAGGAAGGTTAAGGATCCAGGAGCCCCTGGAGAAGGCTACTAACAAAACTTTCCTAGATCCCATGAAGGAATCTAGTTTATAGTGCTTTGCAAATGTATGCACAGAGGGCCAAGTTACTGCTTCTAGAATACTTCTTGAATCTATCACTTTCCAAGAAGCCAGTGATGACAAGACCCTATTAGGATGAGACTTGACCCTGTCTAGAATTGTCTTGTTATGGTGGGTACAACAAAAGTTATTAGCATTAGGCAACCACTTGGAAATAGTCTGTCTTGGTGCAGGCTGTCCTTTTTTCTTACCTTTGCAAGAAATAAACAATGTATCAGAGTTCCCGATTTTTGTCAAGATAGTACCTGAGTTGTCAGTTGACATCCAATGTACTGAGTACCTATTGCCTTCAATTTTAGATTCTGAAAAGAAGACATTGAGGTGGGTATCTTGTCTTAAAGTAAACTCAGATAGATACTACTTTAGGCATAAATGAAAGATTAGTTATTATGTAAACACTATCTTTGTGGAAAATGAGATGACTGACCAACTATAAGAGCTCGTAATTCATATACTCTTCTTGCAGAGGTCAGAGCAGTAAGTACAATTGATTTCCATCTTATAAACCTCAGGTCAACCTGATGAGCTGGTTCAAATGGAGCAAGAGTTAGTTTCTCTAACATAAAATTTAGATCCCTAGTTTCCTAGGAGGCTTAGTGTGCAAAATTCCTTTCAAAAACATTTTCACATGAGATTGCATTGAAATAGGAGGATCCATGAGTAGACAGGCTGAAATACCCAACAAATGAACCTTGATACAAGAGTAAGACAGAAGGTATTAACTCACACAAATAATGTAAAAGAAGAGATTCACAAGCCCTGAATGGGTGCTGATTCTTTTCTTGGCACCAACTAGAAAACATTTTCTATTTACTAATATGTGATTTTTTAGTAGCAAGCTTTCTTGACTACTTAAATACCTGCTGCACATCCTCAGAAAAATAGGTGCCTTAAAGGTATTAAGATTCTATCAGCCAGCCAGTCAGTTGCAGTCGTTTAGTGTCCAGATGTATCAAAGACCCCTTGTCTTGTGTGTGTGTAGATCCAGATTTTGAGGAAGTTGTGGTAATTGCCCCTGGCTGTTTTCAAAAGAAAGGAGAACCAAGGCAATCAAAAAGGAAGTCACCACAATGACCTTTGGAGAGTCCTTCTGAATCTTTAGAAGGACATTGGCTATTACTGAAATGTGAAAAAGCATACAGGAACATTTCTGTCCAAGGAAAAGAAAAAAGGTGTCTGTCTTCTAGCCTTCTTGAATGGAGACTTGTAGAAGAATTTTGGCAAATGACTGTTGTGCATAGAGGGGGGAAAAAAGACGTATTTGAGGTGTTCTCCAAAGCTGGATAAATTCTTGGAAGACCCCCTTAATTCATTTTCTATTCACAAGTGTCTGCTCCAGTTTTGCTCAGCTTTTCTGCCACACAATTTTGCTCTGACAATTGGTAAATTGCCTGTGGAGTAAGACTGAGCTGGACAGTTATACCCCAGGCTACCATGGCTAGTCTGCACAGAGTGTAAGATCGGTTCCCCCTTGCTTGTTTATGTACCAGAGCACCATGGTGCTGTCTGTAAAGACTTGAAGTGGTCACAAAGACCATAGATGATTGCGTGTGTTCAGAGCATTTATAAATACCAACCTTTTATGTTTATGTGTTTTGATCTGTCTTTTTTTGTTCCAAAGGTCCTGCACTTTTATCCCCATAGGCAGTGCCTAAGAAAAGTCTGCTATGACTGACTGTGCTGGAAGTGGAAGGGAGGCTAGGAGACCTAGATTCTGACAATTAATATGTTTCCCCCAAAATCTCCCTTTTCACAAACCCCAAAACTGGATTCTGAAATATCAAGGGTTGTCGATGTTGGGACCATACAGATTTCAGGTACCACTGGATTTTTCTCATGTGGAAACTAGCAAGAGGAATTATGAAAATCATAGAAGCCATGAGTGAGGCAAAGCATCCTGAAACATTTCTTGGCTGAGACAATAGTCTGAGAGGAAAAATTCAGGAAAAGATGGAGTCAAATGAGACTTTTGTATGTTCTCTTAGAATCCCAGTCTGTATGTGAGATTTGTTACCCCGGTGTCAGATACCTGACACTTTGAAAAAGACTCTGCAAAGATAAGGAACCAATCTAAATAAGAAAAATGTAAATATTTTCCAGACTGCAGTAGGCTCTTACTGGAGCTATATGCTTTGTAAATACCCTTAGAGCAGTGGATAGACCAATGAGTTATGCATAGACCAACGAGCCATGCAGAGAACTGATAATGTGATCTAGGCACAGAAAATTGTAAGGAATGTTTGAAGTTTGGATCTATAGTAATGTAATGACATGCATCTTTTAAATTTAAGGTCTCCGGAAAACTCAAATGAGGAATGAGGGTTAACAGATAACAAGTGTGTAATAATGGATAACATTTTGAACCTGGGCATTATCACCACAGACTGAGAAAGGAAAGATCCAGAACTTGTCTCCAAGAATCTTCTTTCTTTGGTACCAAAAACACTTTTGAATAAAACCCTTCTCCTAACTGATGAGGATGGAGCACTTCTATCACCCCCTGAGGCAGTAGATGCAGATGCTGAATGATAGGAGGGAAAAGAAGAGTCTGACCCAGCAGATTCGGGATATCGTTCTAGAAGGAGGGAGAAACTCCATCTGTCAGAAAGTATCTGTTGCCAAAGAGAGAAATATAGGTTCAGACTTTCTGGAAAGATTAAGGGTTTGCCATGGTAAAAGAGAAAAGAAGTCTTGTATATAGCCATTCAAATTTATTAGACTATCCTGTGTTCTGGGGGGGGTCCTTCTAGCATTTTCAAAAAGCCCCCCTGTCATTGTTTTTAAATGTTTGCTTACCTAGAACTTGTAGCGTCTGTTTATTTTGATTTTTAAAATGGCTGTCAGAGTAGCATTACATCCCTGTGCAAACCTGAGGAAGGTACACTGAAAAATCTGAAATATTCCTTGAATCAGCTTACATCTCTCATTACACTTTTTAAAAATTTCTGCAGCAGATGGCATCAAAACTAATTCTCTAGCCAAGGGAGCATTCAAAATTATATTTCTGACATTTTCTGGAATGTTTTGAGAATGCAGCAAAGCAGACTTTTTCACAACAGTTCCAGTGACAGTAGCCCTAGAAGTCACATAAGCAGAATCATTAATACATTTCAAACAGTGCGCACACACTTGAGACACAGAAGCAATAAAATTACACATAGCAGATTTTTTCCTCCGAAGAAGAAACAGATACCTTAATATTTCATACATTCTCAAAGGAGACAAGCATAAACTTTAACACCTGAGCTGGACAGATGAAATTTTTAAAAACAAGTGTTGCAAACGAATACACTTTTTTCCCCGATTCTATTAAAAGTTTTCCCATCCTTAGTAGAAGTAAAGGGATTGATATTAACCAAATGTTTAACATCAGCTGGATTCACTAAAACAATAGTTGCTGGCTCTGATCTAGGTTAAGTGTATAAAAGCTAATAAGAATGAGGAGCGTTTTACAATTTATCCACTTTCTAGGGGGGGGGGGCACCAGGCTGGTTATCAGGCAAGTTAGAGTCTGTGACAAAACCATCTTCCGATGCTAAAAGAACAGGATGAATTGAGGCAGGTTCTGGAAATTCCAGTTGTAACAAATCATTCATGGACTGTGGACTAATATTCCCCCGGATTCATGAACCTTGCGCCAGGCGCCAGCATAGCGTCGGCGTTATAACGCCAAATATGGCTGCTGAGCGATTCAGGTATGAATGAATTCCACGTGCACTACCGGCGTGCGCCGGACCGTCTCCGCCCCCGGCTTAGGTATGCAAAACACACTGTGTGCGGTATTGCACCATGCAAATGAGGGCAAATAGCGATCCACGAAGTGGCGCAGAAGCGTAAGCGTAGACGGCAATGTAAACCAAAAAAAATGGTTTACATTTACCCCAACATGACCGAGGAGTAACGGAAAGCTGTCAAAGTCAGGTATCATATAGGTGCAATATGCCAATGTGGAAAGGCACCGAGAATGTCCAAAGAAAATATGCACAAAATGTAAAAAATGACATAAATGGCACGTACGTAGAAAGAACAGCAGACCCCCGGGATATGTGCACAGAAGTTGCAAAGCAATGAAATAATATGACAATGTCCTAAAAGAGCAGTATAACACACATCAGCTGCACAGCCACCACACGCCATAGTATGTATGTAAAGCTTCAACCCCAGCGCAATGGTTGTCAAGGAGTGGTGGCGGTGTTCGCCGTAACCATGTATTAGTAGTCAATTCCATGCAAATGAGGCAGATAATAGTGAATCGCAAAACGGCGCCGGTGTAAGGATGGAGCAAAGCGTAGCGGTACTACACCGAGGAGTGGCCTACACGAGATACATGTCAACCACAGAGGGTGTGCCACATTTGGAGGAAGGATATTGGAGGTCAGCAAATCTGGGCTGTACAATGCACATCACAGCATCAGGACTGGCGTGTTAGGAAATAGATGCGCTGAGAGTACATAATGCGCGTACAGATGCATGTGCACGAGGATGACTACGTTCCCTAAACCAGTCATGTGACGGCCTCCCCGTCAACAACCACGGATATAGGAAGGTAATGCGGAGAATACGAGGAAATGCGGAAGCAGTGTAAATGGAGCCGTAATGAGCAATCAACACCAATCAATCCAGGAAGGGCAAACGGCGGCAGCTGATAACTCTGCATGCAGACTCCTGCATAACGGGAAAGGGGAGGCATATGAATGCAAAGATAGTAGGGGATGTAGCAGAAATGCAAAGAGCAAATAACCGAAATAGCACAGCCAAGTACAGAGGTAGCATAACTGCGGCTGCAGATAAAATGCATCATATGCCATGTGCCTGCAGGATGCAGTAATGTAAGATGCAAAGCCAAGGCAATGCAGGCAACTGTAATGTAACACTACAGGCAGTACCGTTGCAGTTGCAACCGTAAAACCACGGAAATAAGCCATGGATACGGCTGCACAGACACACCCAATGACATCACCGGGTATACAGCACAACAGTATTAAGTGTGAATGCACACAACACACAGCGATTTCCCAAACGCCGCACCGTAGGGTGTAAACAGACGGGAACTTTTAATATGTATATGCTGGGTGCCGCCGTGGCCGTGATGCATAGGTATGTGGCAGAGACAGACGGAGTTGCGGAGGGTGGTGCCGACAACTACCGTAGGCCTCACAGGAGAAGGAGAGTGTTCAGACCAAGGGTGACCTACCAGGGGCTGCGAGTCCTGGAGATAGTAGAGCGCTACAGGGTGGACAGGGACACGTTACAGCAAATAGTGGAGCTGTGCCGGCGCCTGAGAACAAGAGACAACAGAGGGGAGCCCATCCCAGTGGACACAAAGGTATGTGTGAGCTTGCGAATACTGGCTACAGGTACCTTTCAAAGGCCAACCGGGACATAATGGGCATCTCACAGGCATCAGCATCCAGGGTACTACACCAGTTCCTGGATGCCATGTTACCACATGCCCATGAGCACATAAATTTCCCCACATCTCAGGAGGAGTTGGCTAGCAATATGCGCCGCTTCCACCGTGTGGCACAATATCCGGAGGTCCTGGGTGCGATAGACTGTACGCACATAGAAATTAAGTCACCACCCGGGGAGCAGGGTAGACGCTACATAAACCGCAAGGGATACCCCTCCATCAATTGCCAGGTCGTGTGCAATGTGCAGGGCATTATCATGGATGTGTGTGCTGGCAGCCCTGGAAGCTACCACGACTCCCATATCTGGCATGCCTCACAGCTGTATCAGGTATTCGCCAGGGGACATCACACAAGGTCACCTTGTGGGGATGCTGGCTACGCACTGGAGCCGTGGTTGATGACACCCATCAGAAATGCACACACACACATGCAAGAATGCCATAATGAGGCACACGCACAAACAAGAATAATCATAGAGCGTGTGTTCGGGATGTTGAAATCACGGTTCCGGTGCTTGGATACATCAGATGGAGCCTTGCAGTACTCTCCAGGCACAAGTGCCCACATATTCATAGTATGTTGTATGCTACACAATATGATTCTGCAGAAACAGCTGCTGCAGGGACATAATGCCGGAGGGCCACCAAGCCCGCCACAACTGCCAGGGCAAGCACAGGCACAGGGCGTTCAGCGCCATGGACACACTGAGCCAGCCCCAGTAGGTAGACAGAGGCGTACCCAATATGCCTACGCCCTGGCAAAGAGGGAACGCATAGCACATACTTTGACAGTGTAGGCCCCATGGACTGACACCTCCTGACCTGCACACACAGTAAAATGGACGCCACACAAACATGTCCGCCCGTAATGTGTACCGTATGTGCGGACGTATGTGTGACTCCAACAAAGGCACCGCCCAAACACTGCACACCCAATAGCCAGCAGAGCATGGAACGCCAACACCTCACTGCACGCTGGTTCTACAGCACACGGCGTAGCCGTATGCTGCCACTATCGCCGCAAGTCGACCACATATGTACTCATGTGCATACACAGATACGGAAATAGATATCAGTACACATGTAGAAATATATGTACGCATACACAGATATAAAGTACAACAGGGTAATATGGAACCCAGGGATGCAAGTTCACAGATAAGTAAGACGCGAAATCACCACATAGTAAACATAGTGACCGACAACCCGATCATCCGGGAGGGTGGGCAGAGCAGGTAACGCCAGCCATGGAAATGTCAACCTGCATCAATACATATCCGTGTGTCGGGATGGTCACCAGTCCACGGTACAGTAACGGGATATGTGCGTGTCATATCCATAGGATATGAGTGCGGAGATACACGCCGCCACCGGCGATGCGGCCAACGTACGTATTGTGTTCAACCGTCAGTGCGAAAGCGGCAAGCATACCAGTGAAGTGTACGACATTATGAGGAACGTACCTCATTTGGGGTGTAAAACAGTTCATGTTCCTTGCAGTTCCTCAAAGTTCCACATTGAAAATGTCTGTCAAACATCCATTGTTAGGAATGTATATAAATGACATCCTGGTAAATAGAATGTAATCATAGTAATTCATTAAAGGTTCTTCACTGTAAGTAAATCAGCATATTATAATCAACCTGTGACCTACTTAGCTGAAGTTGTCACTATGCCATTACTATGTGTTCCACATTATGCCCATTTGTTTCACATTACTAATGTGTGTGTTCCTCACTCTGGAAATAGAAGGTTGAGAGCCATGGCGGCAATATGTGTATGTGTGAGGTGAGGTTGTCGTGTGTTCCGCTGTGTGTGTGTAATGTGTGTGCCACTGTAAAATGTGTATGTAGATGACATGTCACAGGCGGAGTGTAATAACATGCGTAGGCATACAGTACAGGAACCATAGGCGTATGTACAGCAGTACCCACAAAGTAGTACTGACATCTCCTCAGTGGCTATGCACGCGGCGTAAAGCGATGCAAAGCGGAAATGTCCCAGAATGTACCACAGGGCCATAGCCAACAGGAGATGCAAAGGACGCATGTACAAACCATGACCGTATGTATGGCGGCCATAAGGTACACTCAACACGGTCCGTCGGCAACGTTACACAGCATCAGGCAAGGCATGTACGGCGAAAATACGAATGTGCTATCCCGGCACCGATCGGGAACACTTACGGTCCCGTAAATACCGCTGTGTGTTCCACGACCGTGAAGTAAGCAAGCGGCACACGAATAGGAGGCTACCGGTAGCATACAGGCCATCCCAAGTATAGGACCACATTCACCGTAACTATCAGCGACAAAATGCCAATGGATAGTAGGCACGGACGAACATCCGCAGATATATAACCCATGTGAAGGAGGAATACGTGCAGGAAGCACACATGCAGGCGATACCGACAGCACACGACATCAACAAAACAAACATTCCCGGAACAACAGACAGGTAACCTGCAGCCCCCCAAGCAGGGATGGAGCACACACACAAGCATATCCCGTATGTATAAATGCAAGACTCACACCCCGTACCCCTTACCCACATCCGCAGATATACCCCATCGCACATATCAAAGGGATAACAGCTAAAACCGTAGCAAAAACATACAGGCAGTCAATGACAGAGGCATACCCACAACAAGCTCGTGGGAAACACTAGCAGCGGCTGATGCATCCTTGCATCCGTTGTGTACAGGAATATAACAGCTATGTTACACATCTGAATGCACAACGCCATCGACAGCCGCCGCCAGGACACGGACACCCACATGTCGAACAGAATACCATACCCAACACACACAATCCACGGCTAACACCACAGCGAAATGTACCCGACACCACACATAGCGGATGCAGTCACACAAACATGATACAATACATACCATCCTCACGAAGGTATTGCAAATAACCAACGGCCACACGAGGAAAGAACCATGTCCTAGTGCCGACGCGTAACAAACGAAAGGAGGGGGATCACCGGTGATATGCGCATAAGTACACACCGAGGAACAGCTATTGGCCTGATTAACCCACATGCCTCAGGTGACGAATATAAGGAAGACTCCCTGGATATTCAAACCGTATGTTCATACCGAACAAAGAAGGAATACTAAAGGACTAACAAGTAAATACAGAAGAACGCAGAACCAAAGGCCGGAAAGGTATGTCGAACCCACGACATGTACTGGTGTGTAACAGGTATGACGAATCTGTACAGTATGTGAACGGTGTGTGTAGGTAAAGATACCTGTCCATCAGGCAGAGAGAGGTGAAGGTTGGTTATGTAATGCTAAGCCACGCAGCATACCAACGACTGTGGACAACGTGTGCAGAGCAGTGGGACAACATGTACACACCCGGGATAACCCCAGGTTAGGCTTGCCACCTTTTCAAATGGCCAAAGTGGGACATCTTCGGGACACACATCAGATGTTACAGGTGGACACATACCCATGGTCAGTACAAAGGGTAGAACTGTACTCATTTGCCTAAATAAAAGCGTAGTCTTGTAGCAGTTAAGTTGCTTATTGTGTGTCTTGTAACATTTAGGAATGTACATACATAAATAACTATGTTATGCAACTCTTACATAAAAATGGGACATAATTATGTCCTACAATCTCAGGACATTTGCCATTTGTAATATGTTTTGTCAGGACACAACTGCCCAAAGAGGGACTGTCCCTTGCAAAGTGGCACAGGTGGTAACCCTACCCCAGGTCTGCCATAGGGGTTGCAAACACAGAACAATGCCACCACCCACGCTGATGCTGGCAGTGGATATCCAACAATGAAGTGCCACAGCAGGGATAGGACATGTATGTATAGTGTCACAGCACACATGTGCATGGGCATATACCGTCGATGTCATACGGAATGTGCGCACGACGTGCACGTATCCCACGCAGTAGGGGTGACTATGTCAATTATGTGTAATGCAAAGCTGTCATGATGGATATGTTCAGAAATCATAGACAGTATCACAGGCACAGCATGCATGATGGAGGGATGGCCTAATGTTATGTACATACACAAGATATGTATGGCCTGCACATATGGGACAATGTAGTAGCAGAATAGGTACCCAAAATGGAGGGAACAGCAAGTAACCATGTCCAAACGTTCCGTAGCAGGTGCAATGTGTGCCACAATGATGTCCAGCAGGGCCGTGTGTAAACACATGTGCAATGTACACAGTAGTGACACCCCCCCCATGGTAGTGTCCACTGAACGGCAGAAGTGGATGTCAACTGTTATGTCTATACAGTACGTCCGCGTCCACTGTGGTGGTACCATGGGTCTGTGTCACCCTACCAGCAAGGGAGCTATCACATGACTAGTGACACAGTGTGCCCCTGTGGGATGTGCACAGGACCTATGTCCCACAGCACGGTGTGTGTCCAGTCTGTGGATGTCACACAGACGCCCGGCCGAGAAATGTGGCATGTGTGCACACATGCAGGACTGCTCCTCCCACCCTGCCCACTGCAAACGCCATGTAGGAGTACTACATGCATCAGTACTGTGGAGAACATGGCCCATGGCAGAGTAGATTACACCCCTGTGTTAGTGGCATGCAGGTGAGTACAGATGTGTTACATGACTGTCATTTGCATATGTAAACTGTCTGAGCTGGGTAGAGATCACAGCATGACTATACTGAGACATGTAACGTTGTATCCATTGTGTAAGGTACACCACACATGTGTTATTGTAACATGGCCTGCGTGTACATGTGTGTATGGCACAGGTACAAGGGCACCCAAGGTATCAGCTAGACATACGGTCCAGAAATGCGTGGTCCTGCACATGTGTACCCACGCCATGGTGGAATATGGCAACCACAGCACCATGTGGGGCATGTGTGTGTACATCAACCATGTACAACGTGATATGCCTGTATAGGGACAGTATCCATGTGATACACACCGCATGACTGTCAGTATGCAAAGGTGATGTGTATGCACTATGTGTGATGTAACTGATGCAATGATATCTACATGATATATCTGCCACACTGACACCTGTATGGGTGTCAGCAACATGAGTAGGATGAGCTAGAATGCTGCCAGGTATGTAGAAGTGGTATATGTAGGCATGTACAGTACTGTGTGACAGCAGGTAGTGTACATATGCAAATACTGAGCATGAGGGGCCACATGTCTGAGGACTGTGCAATGTCACACGTCCCTGACTTGTTGTAGTTAGCATGATATGCCTGCACCACTGTGTGAACTGTACAGAAGGCACATGGCGTAACATCCCGAGACATAGGGTACGATGTGATGCTGGATGTGTACATTGGCAATAGCATAAAGTGGAATGGTGCTGAAGGGCAAAGAGCGGAGCATGTCTGATGTGATACCCTCTGTACCACCCCAACCACCCATGCAATAGTATGACAGGTGGCCAGCATGGGATGTGGTGTGCTGTTACGCACAGAAGCCCAACAAGGGTGCCAGTAAAGGCATGCAGGTAGTCAATGAGTGTGTGAAGCATGTATGTCAAGATGTGGCCCAGTGCCATACTGAATGGCCCAGTCATGGGTGTAGAGATGCAGCCCCATACGTGCAATGCAGTACCATCCATGTGTAGTGTGATAGATGTGGTAGTGTGGTGGTCAGGGTACACATACATGAATGGGCTAGCAGTCACTGCAGTGTGCTGCTGCAGAGACATGTAACAGCCAGGTTGGCGGGATACAACAACTATGGTGGTTTGAGGTGACATTGGGACTGTGTTCCCGGACATAACATGTGCATGGCAGTACTATGTATGTGTCCACAGGGTTAATACAATGTCCAGCCAAGGATTGGAACCCTGTACTGAGTGAGAGTGTGTATTGTTGGTAGGTACCCCACTGGCAGGCACGATGCCAGCAACATCTGTGTTGGCAATGCCTGCATGACTGTGGTATGCCGCATTGAATGTGGATGTAGTCAAACAGCAGAGACATACCACCACACTGCGTGAGGGCCCACACTGCAATGTCTGGCAGTCATGTGTAGGTAGCTAGCTGTGGAGTATGTCATGCACCATGAGGACACACCATGACTGTCAAGTGACACACAACACACAGGTGAACATAACTACCGTGCAACAGCCTGCACATGTGCCCATACAGCACGTGTGCATGGAACAGGAATACCACTGTGGCGTCTGTGAAAAGGCCAGTACCACCATGTCTCAGTGTGGAATAGCATGGTCCCTACCAGTGTGTAAATGTAGCAGAAGTGCACTGTGATCAGTGTTGGCATAGGCACGTAGACTGTCCATCGTAATGAGTGCCATGCCATCAACTACCTCTGTCAGTGGATGTCAGTAATACCGGCTGTAGTGTGTATGTACCATGCATGCTGCTATGGTTGTGTGTTTAGGGTGTGGCTAGCAGGGATGAGAAGCATGGATGTTCAGCAAACAGAGGGGGGAGGTGTGTAGGCCTAGCACACAGACACATGGAGGTTTGGTGCATGCCGAGGGCAGTGTAGGTATGGTATGTGTCATGTAATGTGTCACCCAGCTATGCGTACTGCATGGCCAAGCATGTGTGGGTACATGGGAGTCCATACTAGGGAAGGGCGTGTTGCTGTCAATACATAGCAGTAGCAACTGTCCTAGGTACAATGTACAGTATGCCAACACGACCGGCATGTAACCTGTGGTGTACAGTGTATTCACTGTCGCGTGTCACAATGTGCGTAGCGGTCACGAACATGGGTATCTGAACATGGATTACCTATGATGCAATGTGTCATGGGAATATGCAGTATGTGAGTAAATCACGGTGTGGTGTGGGAACCACCCACCCGTGTGTGTTGCAGTCCAGGTATGTGCCTGGGAGGTATGATCTGTGTACAATCTGGACTGGCAGGTGTGCCGTGTAGGGCATGGAGGCAGGTCCCAGGCACTGCAGATAAATGACATGTGTGCTGTACTGTGTGTGCAGTGCTTGTGTACAGCACAGTGGAGGGTGTAAGCATTGTCACACATCACTGCATGCTGTGCCTACCTGTGACAGCCCTGCCGGAGACAGACATGTGACACCGCTGCACAGGCAGCATAGCATGTGAAGATGTACATGTGGGCTGCACACCTTAGGCAGATGTCCACAGGTCATGTGTGCCACGGTAGTGTGGTTGAACACGACTATCAGACTGGACAAACACCACATGCCTGCATAACTACAGTATGACCATAGTCAACAGTCCCAGTGACAGAGTAGGCCAATGTACACTGTCCCTGCATGCAGACCACTGGCTACTGGACACCTGGCTAGACACACACCTGGAGGGTTAATTCACCATTGAGCCATCACATGTCCCAGTCCATGTGGGCCGTACAATGTCATCACAGGGTGGTCACAATAGCAGGTGGCAAGGCAGACACGGTGTACCAGGTGATGTGTCATGTGTGCATATGTCGACTAGCACAGCCGTTCACATGTCTGCAACATACTGGTGCACGATGTATACTGTTACATGATGAATGGAACTGCACTGTCACCCACTACAGGGCCATCTGACACAGGTGTGTTGTGACTGGTGTAACCCATGTTTGCACAGGATACACACTGCTGTTGTAGGCAGCCATGCTGGTGGCTACCAGTGATATATGCAGTGGTCATACAGACATACCGTACACAGTGTTCATGCAGGAATGTCCATTGTCGTGGACGATGTGCTGCTATGTGAATGTAGGTGTGTGTTGTGAATGTTACACATCCAGAAGACACCATCTGGTGCAGTCATGGTTGTCAACACCAGTACACACATCCACAGCAGTCAGAACCCAGTCCTGACAATGTGTGTCAGTCACCCTACTGTGTGACATATGTGCACATGGCGGAACACCTCCCACTGTCATCTAAGCTGGCTACATGATGGCTGGAATGTGCTGTAGAAATGTACAATGCTGGTAGCCCAATGACGTACCTGGAATCAGACACAGTACGCTATGTCAGCCATGTAAACCATGCACAACAATGACCGCCCAACAGACACAAACAATGCATTGACACATGGAACATGTGCACATGACAACCCCCAATGAGGTATGTTGCACATATTGATGTACAATTGTCATCTATGGCCATAGCATGGATGCAGACACACATACTCCACAGGTAGTACCATGTGATGTAGGTAGGGGGCATTGCTCGTGTACATGTCACAGTAGCTGTACACACACATGTCCTGCATAGCCGTCATGTAGGGGTAGCTGTGGTATGTGACTACTGGACATGCCCATACAAATGACCATGTCCCACAGGAGATGTGTTAGGTGTGTACCACATGTGACATGCTGACAACAACCTGCGATGTGTACGGCTGCCAGTGTACCTGTGTGACATTGTCTGTGAAGGGTGCAAAGGCATATAGTATCGTATTGCATGCACACAAGCCCCACATAGGTGCATAGCCTGAACATACAGTACAAGGAGTGTGTGGGATGATAGCAACCCACAGGTGGAGATGGGTACGGACGCCAGCCCACAACCACATGTGTGTGTACGGTGTTCACGTCCACGACACATGAGCATCTGAGAGGCTAGCGTCACAGCTGTACAGGGTTGCATGCATATATGTTCAGCAACATCCCTGTATGTCCCACCACTGGCCCGTGGACCGATGGACACCAACCAAATGTGCAGATATGAGATGTGCACAGCACATCACAGATGCCTACCGTAGAACAGGCCTACCGTGTAGACATGTGCACAGTAGGTCTGCGCCAGCTGCAGTCAAACACGTTAGGTGCTGAACCACAGCAATAGTCCAGGCAATGCCACAGATGGACGTGCATGCCTCTGTGTATGTATGTCTGTGAATGCCTCCGGCATAGCAATATAGCTGTGTCACCGTTGTGAACAACAATATGAATGGGTTGTATGTGTGAGGGGTGCGTCATATGTGTATGGTCAGATCGACGATACCATCAGTGGGCCTGCTATGTGAACATCCCTGTCCCCATACATGGATACCTCTGCTGTGCCCAACACCACATTCACAGAGGGAGGGATGGCGGTGTGTAGTGCAGCAGCAGACATGTGGGTGGCAGCGGGCACTGGATGTACACATATGTGGTACCCACATCAGTGCAGGCAGCCATCCATGTGCATGGGATAGCGGTGTGTGTCCACATACAGCACTGTGTCGATCAATATCCCAGCACATAGCACCTGCCAGGGCTACAGTGTATGCATGGATGTGTGATGCACCAGACACACCCTCAGCAAGCAGCGTACAGCATACCTCGCTTGAGGACAGTGTCCACACCATGGTGATAAACATGTTGAATGTCCATATTCACACAGCTATGACATATGCAATGGACAGCCACCCTGCCAATACCGTCAACCCCAGGTGGATCACACCCAGTGCCATGTATGTGGCATACCCTGCCATATCATGCAGACCTGACCAGCAAGGCTGCATGAGCTATCACAGTCCTACATGGTGCAATGGACAAAAGGCACTCTCACTATCAACCATACACAGCAGTAATGTGGCGGTGATGCACCCTGTCATGTTACAGGTGCTGTGTGATGCTCTGCACAATGTGTGTGTGTACATGCTATGCATGGCCTTTCCTGCTAATGTGTCATGGTTACACATTGCTCCATGTCTATCACATGTGCAACACAGGTGAGCTGTGGCAAGTTGTCCAGCACCCGTACAGTGCTGTGTGGAAGTACATGGCACAACACATGCATGTGCAGGTGTCCATGTGTATGTGTACAGTGCCGCTGCTGACGTTCACAATGGACACAGACGTGATGTGTACTGACATATACACAGCGTCCAGGTGAACAGTAGCACAGACGTCACATGGGGACCTATGCCAACTGATATGGACATAGGTGCAGCCAGGTACACATGTCCACGGCAGGCTAACATCTACATGGTGCGTGTACAGTGTGATGGGGTGGCACACAGATATGATGTGACACCCAGTGCTCAATGGTGTGAAGCCACAACATCGGCTGTGTCACTGCCACGATGCCCTTCACAGATCACTGTGCAGATGTCGTACATGTCATAGCAATGTATTTCCAACAGTATGCCAGCACAGCAGTGTGAATGTGACCTGCCACCATCATTATGTCTTCCAGATAATGCCACGTTCCCGGCTTCCACCTTTCAGCCGACAGGAGGAGGAGGTGATCATTCCATACCTCCATAGTAACCACGCCGCGCTATTTAGCCATGTGCCACAGCAGGCACAGGAACGGCAGGAGATGTGGGAGGAGATGTGCAGGAGGGTGAACAGCGTGGGCGGATACAACCGCAGCTATCAGCAAATCCGCAGGCACTGCACAGACCTGATCCGGCATGCAAGACAGCGTGCCGCTGCAATCGCCAGGCAACAACGTGGGACAGGTGGTGGGCCACCAACCCAGCCCCCACTCACAGCCACGGAGGAGCTCCTGGCCAGTCTGGCGACACCCATGGAACAACACGCAGAAACACTTGCGTCCATCGTGGAGGTGGGTGTCTCCCGAGCTATGAGCCTGGAGCCGCATGGTAAGTCAGTGTTGCATGTTTGTATGATAAGCGACGTGGGTGTGGGTGTCATAGTACAACACATGATATAGCAATACATGCCAGGTATATGGCCACACAAGATGCAAACCATAGTATGCTATGTTGTGTTAGCAGACATGTGCATAGCACTTGCTACCACACACATGCATGATGTGACATGCACAGTGCTGACCGTGGAGATAGTAATGGCTAATGTGTATACCTTTGTGTAATGCCTTTACAGGTACGTCTGGCATGTCGCAAGGACAAGGGTCTGTTGCAGGTAAGTCTGTTGCTAGTCAAAGGCATGTTCTGCTGTATTGATATTCCCCATGTGTCTAGGCATGACATGCTCACCTGTGTGTGCCCCAGTCACGGTATACAGCTCGCACCACCCGACACACACACCACCCATGTACAGTAGATACACCCGTTAGCATAGAGTGGTATGACACCACACAACCTATTGGTGTGTTACGTGCATTCAGCTATGCATACAATGGTGTAGGTGTTACACAATGGCTGCATGTGTAGTATGCATTGGTATGCCAGTGCAGTATGCACACAGTACCACATAGTGAGCTGTGATCTGGCCAGAGCACAGGTGTTACCAATGTGACCCATGCCCCTGCATCGGTGCACACGTTGTGACATGGCACATGCCATGTCCCATGCACGTGGATGTCTGGCTGCAGCATTGTCACACCATGACATGACCTATGCACAACATAGCAGACATCCACACTGTCAGCATATCCGTAGAGAATGTGACACCTCACACTAGTATGGTTGTATGTCACATGGGCCACCACAGGGCCGTGTGCACGATGTCTACCACACACAATTGTCAATGACTCAGACAGACAAGGCCATGGTCGATACCTACAGGCATGGTGCCACACAGCACATCCACAGTGGGTAGTCACCGTTGCACCCTGTACACACATAGTGGGTTCATCACTGTAGTGGACCCCCTGGACATCCGATGTAGTACACCAGTGACATGGAATGCCTCTCCACAGCTACTACAGGTGCCTCCAATGTCCACCATATACGTGCTGCTGAGCAGCTGAACTGACTTACAGACATGGCAATGTAATGCGTCCAGGTCACGCATCGCACAGACACATAGCTGTGTCCTGCTACTGTGCAGTGGCACAGAGCCCGCACTCCACACTGTACAGCTATGTACACAGCTCACAGCAAACGTACCTGCACAGACATCACTGTTACCCATACATTGTATCTGTAGACTGTACACATAACACTGCACCGTGACAGCCGTTGTGATGTGGTGCATGCGGTGGGACACCATCGTCACATGTCCACATGATACCGCACATGTTTGCGGTGTACATTACATAGTGTCGGCAGCCATGTGTACTCTCAACTCGCCTGTGGCCACATGGTGTATCACGCTGATGCATGCGAACTACCATGAATGTGTGTACTGCATGCCTACTAAATGACACCTGCCTGTTGTACTGTCCCCACCAGGGCAGTGTACATACTGCCACTATGAATGTCTGGTCTGCATTCACTGGTCTGTGTTGTGTGAATGCTGCATGCCACCTGCATTATCACATGCATGCTGTGTGTGTGTGTGTGTGTGTGTGTGTGTGTGTGTGTGTGTGTGTGTGTGTGTGTGTGTGTGTGTGTGTGTGTGTGTGTGTGTGTGTGTGTGTGTGTGTGTGTGTCTGTATTGTAACCGATGGTATGTCTTTGTATTGACAGGTGCTGTAGGTGAGTTCCCCTCCTGCGGTCAATCTGATGCTAGTGTCCCCACAGATACTAGTGGTGATGACCATGTGCATGAGGCACAGGCAGGGTCGTCACAGGCAGACACTGTGCCACTGGAGAACATCACACATACGTCCCTTTCAACCCCGCTCACGGTTCAGATGCCGACACATACCCCAACACCGTTGCCCATAGATGACGGTCAGTCAGCGTCTCTTGGCCCGAGCAGGAATGTGTGGTGGCTGCAGAAGGTGTGGGTACACACGATGTTGCCAGTGTAAGGACTGGTGCAGTGCCACGCAGGCATGTGGCAGGTGCTGCTCGTAGGGGAGCACCGCTAGACATACACCTGCCGTACAGGGTGCAGCAGCTGGTATAACCAGACGCATGTTCCAGACTGTAATGGCGGCGCAGGCACGTGCCGAACGGCAGAACCAGGAAGGGCAGAGGCTGCAGAGGTCCGCAATCCGCACCTTGAATGACAACATCCAGGCATTGGCGAATGCACAACAGCATCTTGCCGATGTTCTGGATAGGAGATTGGGTGACATGGCTGGTATCCTCGACCGAGGCATGGCCATCCTTGAGCGTTCGCAGTCCGTGCAGGAACACCAGGTAGGGGTGAGGCATAGGGCACGTGGGCGTGTGCCAGCAACACCACCTGCTGCAGGTCAGCGTGTGCGTGCCACCTCCCATGCCCACCCAGACAGTGCTGGTAGCAGCAGCAGTGCAGCTGCTACTACACCATCCACACCAGGACAGAGCAGGCCACGTGGACGTGGCCCTGGACGGCCCCGTCGTGGGCACGCTTCCAGCGGACATGTGACATCGGAGAGTGGACAGTCCGTACCTCCACCCGGTCGTGCCCGTGCGACCCCAGGCAGGCGCGGGTCACGCCGCCGCCGGCAGACACAGTGAGCCGTAACACCTGCACTGTACAGTCAGGGGCTGCCAAGCATACCCCGTGTAGGCATCACAGATGACTGAACTGTGTACACACACACCCACACACAGCAGACACAACTGTAGGGCTCCACCACACCCACATGCAATCTACATAGTCATGCCCACTCAATGCACAGGCCCTTACACACACACATGATGTCATCCATTGGTACAGCCCATGCCTGTGGCACACATATCACCCTGTGCATATGATGAAGTCTCTGCCGCATAACTGTGAGCTACACCATCACTGCACGGTTAAGCTAACATATTCTGATGCACAGGGTGGACACGATAGTGAGAGGTGTATGTGATACCTGTGTCCGCATAGTACGTGATGTGTATGTTGTGGTGTGTGTGTATGGCTGGCGACAGGTGTGTATGTGATGTGGGTTGTGCACGGACATCATGCAGCAGACATACCATGCAGGACAGGTGCAGCATTCATTGATATGTGTACACAGTATGTGTGGTGGTTACATGTGTAGCACCATGTCGGTGCAGTTAACCCGTATGATACTGATGGTGTACTTGCACGCCTACTGGGAGCACTGTAATTAGTTCCCCACGTGTAGTCGTGGGGTACCCACAGGCATGTCTGGCAACATCAGCATAGCACAGTTACCCGCATCCGGCATGGACCCCTACATAGGTACATAGGCGCACATGAACGTAACAGGATATGTGCCCTACGACATGTGTGGACCTAGCATGACTGTGTGTGGCGTCTAACACCCCTCAGGATGGGGATGCCATATCCATCAGTCCCCAGTCCCTGGTCTAGCAGTGACACACAGATGTTGCCTGGTGCATAACTATCGTCACACATCCACACGTCATTAGCAGTCCTGGACGAAGGCAGTCAGGCCCTTTCCTCCAGATGGCCTGGCACTCCTCCGGTGTTGTAGGGGGTGTCTGGCCGTTAACCCTGTTCCCCCAGCACGTCCCACTCATCTTTGTGTTGAGGTGTTTGACAGTCGCTTCTGTGCCCGTGTTTGCATGGAGCCTGGGAGGTGGAATGTGCCCATGTCACCCAGGTCAGACATGGCCGTGTATGTCAGGCACAGATCACCACGGAGCAGATGTGCTGTGAAGATCTACAGCCGGTGTCCCCTTGGCCGTGCAGCTTGTGACACATGTCCTAGCACCGTCATCCCCGTCTTGTGGAACGTTTGCGGTCCTTCCGAGTGCTGCAGGCGTCAGGTTAGCTACAGGCCACATGTGCCATTGTACGCAGTCATTGCTCTGGTGTGTGATGTGTACAGGTACAATGAACACCCCTGATGTGGTTGCGATTCCATCCAGACCAGGAGGCCACAATGGAATGTCTTCACACCCACATTGCCATTGTGTGTGTTGACAGAGGTTGCCGACAGGTGTGGTAGCCATTTCCCTGAACATGTCCACCATCTTTAATGGCGTACCACCTACATGTGACATTGGGACGAACATGTCCTTCACACTGGGTAGGGCTGCACCTTCTCTGGCATTTAGTAGCAGGCCATGGCTCTGGCACCAGGCATCCATGTCTATGACGCCCTAGGTGGATGTCCGTGTAACATGGGGTGTTGGGTATGTTGGCCGGTGCGTAGTCATCTGCATACCTTGTCTGCTACAATCCCCCTATGATTGCATGCACATTGGAAGGTCGGATGCCATATGGCAGGGGCCCAGGAGTGAGCCCTGTGGGCCTCCACTGGGTCCAGATATGAGTGTGACAAGGCACCTTGAGCACCAACCCTGTGTGGTGTGACCTCCAACCTGTCTGAGAAGCATCGGGTGACATATGTCCCCACATGTATGCTGGCGAGCCTTTCCATGGGTCCCATGTGTAGTGTGCTCTGAACGCTCCCACCAGGTCATGGTACTGTGTGCAAACCCACGTATCCCCATCAATGGCCTTGGTGACCACTCCAGACTGGACGAGCAGGTTCGGGAGGCAGGATCCGCCCTTGACTATGTAGTTGTGGGTATGTTCCGGTATTGGCTGTACACCGCTATCTGTAACCATGGCCACCTGTATGGACCTCCCACAGCTTTGCAGACAACGCTTGTCAAGCGTATAG
This sequence comes from Protopterus annectens, assembly GCF_019279795.1. Classification (NCBI taxonomy): domain Eukaryota; kingdom Metazoa; phylum Chordata; order Ceratodontiformes; family Protopteridae; genus Protopterus; species Protopterus annectens. The sequence continues at coordinate 966,328,067 of NC_056737.1, forward strand.
GGTGTGGCTGTTGACAGTCCATAAGAGCACTACCCTGGCATAGTGGGACCACAGATGCCATATGGCATCCATTGGGGACATAGCCCATAGTAAGGCTAACATGACACAGTGGCCGCATGTGTGGGCCGAGGGCCTCAATGAGGATGGGTAGCACACAGCCAGGGACACCATCGGTGCCCATTGCTGACGTGTCAACCGCCATAGAGATATGGGATCACTCCAGGCCATATGAGATGTTTGGGAGGATACACTCTGGTGGGATGGATATGTTCCCTCTTGGGGATGTATGCATGGAACATGTCCTCTGGTTTGCAGACAATGTCTGTGGGTGCAGTGACTGTTGTACCATTCTGGACCATTTCCAGCCAAGTCTGTGTGCCCCCAACCATGTCCTTACCACAGTTAGGGAAGGCCCTATGGTTGTCTCATGTGCCCTCTGCAGTACCACTCCCACAAGCGGCCGTGGATGATGGTATGTGGGGCCGTATGGTGACGCCGGTATGAATGGGTGATGGTTTCCCTGGTACTGTCATTGCTCTGCCATGTATTAGCTCCAACTGTTGATGTACAGGTAGTCAGTGGCTGCGGTCCACCACACCATGTGCCTACCTGTGGTGGACAAGGTCCTGATGTCATCATGTTTGCCTGTTGCAGACATGCATGTGGGTGGTCGGGGAAGGCATTCATTAGGCGTTTGCCGGTCTGGCCTGTGTTCAACACTGGCATGGAGGACTTGTAGGGTACCACACCGGTCGTATGATGTGTGTGGTTTTCTGTGGAGAGGTCATCACTGAGGTCCCCCATGCTGGTGTTGGTTACAGGGTGTGGATGACCAGTGGATCCACTATACGGTCTTGCATCACCATTGAGGGCTGTACATCCTGTGTGGGGCATATCCTCACCATGTGTGATGGGCAGAACTGTCAGACATCCCCCCCTAGTATGTATGGTGCATGGCTGTTTAACAGTGGCCAGGTGTGTGAACACCTGGGACTGCTGGCGTAGTGTGTTGTGCCATGGGTAATGTTCCCAGGCTATGTATGGGTGGTTCATGTCACCCAATACGGTGCTGTTGTGAGAGCATGCCCACTCACCAGTGTCCTCAGGACATCTGTGAAGGTATCCTGTGTTTGGGAGGGTTGTCTGTAGCATGCAACAAACTGTAGGCCAGTCCTACACATGGTTAATTGCACCTAGATATTCCCCGCAGCAACGGCCACGTCTGTGGCATGGCCGGGTTGCTGTTGTGTGGCTGGACACACAGGACGGTCCGCATTCCGCCACCCATGCCGTCGCACCATGTGTATGCATGTCTGCTCTGTGCCGACTCTAAGTGTCTGAGCATGCCCAGTAGGCAGCTGTGTAGATAGACACACAGCACAGTGCACACCGCCCGTCTGCAGTTATACCCCGGGTGCATGCCTGTATCCCCTACGCAACGGCCACGTCTGTGGCATGGCCAGGTTTCTGTTGTGTGGCTGGACACACACGACGGTCCACATTCCGCCACCCATGCCGTCGCACCATGTGTATGCATGTCTGCTCTGTGCCGAGTCTAAGTGTCTGAGCATGCCCAGTAGGCAGTGATGTACTGATCAGTAGTTACTTGTTATTCCCGACTGCAGCACTAACGTGTTAGTGTACGGCGACCTTGGGATGGTAACAGACTGCGTGACTGCGCACTCTGTCCTAACTCCCGATCGGGCGCATTGCCTCTGCAAATGATACCACTCACGTAGGGTATGCCTCCTGACAGCGCTCTGCTCAGTAAACTCGGTAGCGCGTTCTGTAAATGCTTCATACTGTAGTGTGTTCATGTAGATAGGCGTAGGTTCGTCCCCCGTCCCATCCGTGTGTGTGTGTGTGTGTGTGTGTGTGTGTGTGTGTGTGTGTGTGTGTGTGTGTGTGTGTGTGTGTGTGTTTCCAGCTGCCTCTGCGACTGATCATGCTTTTAGACGCTCCACAACACATGCCTTGGCTATTGCCAACTATTGTCTTGCGGGTGACGTCAGCAGCCTACAAGTATGCGTGTGACAGCGCTCTGTTCAGTAAAGTCGGTAGCGCATTCTGTAAATGCTTCATACTGTAGTGTGTTCATGTAGATAGGCGTAGGTTCGTCCCCCGTCCCTTCCGTGTGTGTGTGTGTGTGTGTGTGTCTCTGTGTGTGTGTGTGTTTCCAGCTGCCTCTGCGACTGATTATGCTTTTAGACGCTCCGCAACACATGCCTTGGCTATTGCCAACTATTGTCTTGCGGGTGACGTCAGCAGCCTACAAGTATGCGTGTGACAGCGCTCTGTTCAGTAAAGTCGGTAGCGTTCTGTAAATGCTTCATACTGTAGTGTGTTCATGTAGATAGGCGTAGGTTCGTCCCCGTCCCTTCCGTGTGTGTGTGTCTCTGTGTGTGTGTGTTTCCAGCTGCCTCTGCGACTGATTATGCTTTTAGACGTCCGCAACACATGCCTTGGCTATTGCCAACTATTGTCTTGCGGGTGACGTCAGCAGCCTACAAGTATGCGTGTGACAGCGCTCTGTTCAGTAAAGTCGGTAGCGCGTTCTGTAAATGCTTCATACTGTAGTGTGTTCATGTAGATAGGCGTAGGTTCGTCCCCGTCCCTTCCGTGTGTGTGTGTGTCTGTGTGTGTGTGTGTTTCCAGCTGCCTCTGCGACTGATCATGCTTTTAGACGCCCGCAACACATGCCTTGGCTATTGCCAACTATTGTCTTGGCGGGTGACGCCAGCAGCCTACAAGTATGCGTGTGACAGCGCTCTGTTCAGTAAAGTCGGTAGCGCGTTCTGTAAATGCTTCATACTGTAGTGTGTTCATGTAGATAGGCGTAGGTTCGTCCCCGTCCCTTCCGTGTGTGTGAGCCTGTGTGTGTGTGTCTCCAGCTGCCTCTGCGACTGATTATGCTTTTAGACGCCCGCAACACATGCCCTGGCTATTGCCAACTATTGTCTTGCGGGTGACGCCAGCAGCCTACAAGTATGCGTGTGACAGCTCTGTTCAGTAAAGTCGGTAGCGTTCTGTAAATGCTTCATACTGTAGTGTGTTCATGTAGATAGGCGTAGGTTCGTCCCCGTCCCTTCCGTGTGTGTGTGTCTCTGTGTGTGTGTGTTTCCAGCTGCCTCTGCGACTGATTATGCTTTTAGACGCTGCGCAACACATGCCTTGGCTATTGCCAACTATTGTCTTGCGGGTGACGTCAGCAGCCTACAAGTATGCGTGTGACAGCGCTCTGTTCAGTAAAGTCGGTAGCGCGTTCTGTAAATGCTTCATACTGTAGTGTGTTCATGTAGATAGGCGTAGGTTCCCCCGTCCCTTCCGTGTGTGTGTGTCTCTGTGTGTGTGTGTTTCCAGCTGCCTCTGCGACTGATTATGCTTTTAGACGCTCCGCAACACATGCCTTGGCTATTGCCAACTATTGTCTTGCGGGTGACGTCACCAGCCTACAAGTATGCCTCTGACAGCGCACACGACAGTGAACTCGGTAGCGCTCTGTGAATGCTTCATACTGTACTGAGTTCATGTAAATAGGCGTAGGTTCATCTCCCGTCCCTTCCGTGTGTGTGTGTGTTTCCGTTGCTTTCGCAAATACAACTGAATAAGCAAATCCTTTAAGTGTTCACAATCAACAGTGTGATATTTAAAATCATGTTAAGACTCACATTGTTGATTGTGAACATTCTTAGACATAGCTGTTATTCTGCACACGTTGTGGAAACAACGAAAACGTTGCATGTTGTAATGAACTGTTTAAATGTTACGAAGACTTGTGTTGTGTCGAACTACGGGGCTATTCTTGCTGCAGGTTGCTGGTTTGTTTGTGTTTCATAGTACAATATCATGTAATACGTGTGTTCATAGTATGCTTTCTGTGATGTTGACATGTGTGTGTTTCGTTAGCAGTACGTCCCTGCTTTCTATGCTGTGGCTAAATCTCCATTGCTCGCATAGACAGTGACAACTGGAAGTGTAAGGGTGGACATTTAAAGCCTGGATACTTCCATGTTATGTGTAAGTCTCACGGGCCAACGGGTGATAGCGCATACATGTCTATGAAGTACCTTTGGATACCATATGCGACCTGTCGTGGACGAAATGTTTAAGTTGACTGTTCCATCTACCTATGTGTGACATGGTTTGTGGCCATAGGGTGCCAGCAAGTCTTCCCTGTTCATTGGGTGTTTGCCATGGTCTATTGACATCACTCCTATTAATTCACCGAAGGATGTCTTTCATTGTTGGCAACGCCATAGTTTGACCATCGTATGTCATTCCCAGCAGACGTGGAGATTGTGCCATTGGTATGTTTACACAGGTGACCCATCTGTTCCACTGTATGGAAGCGTGTGATCCCCATAGATGTGCTGGCAGATTGAGTGCTGTGTACGCCGGTATCTGCCCATCGGTCTGGCTTTGAATGGGGAGTGTCTACTGTAGACCCTATCTGTATTCCCTGGGTTATGCCTTGCAACAGCTGTGGGATTCCCCCAGGTTTGCAGCTATGGGTGCCATCTTGGCCGTACGTTTGTCCATCCATGGGAACTGCCTACTGGACACTAGTATCGGGCTGTCAACATTTCACAGCTGCATTCTCCATTTCCGGTGGATGATCGGTATTAGTATTGCGGAGTAACGCATATGCCATGGCCACGTCCCGCACACGGGGCGGGACAACGAATCATCTGCCAATCCACACCGACACCCATTTTGCATACCCACGATCCCATGTCTGCAACCCTCGACAGTACCCCTTGCACACCCTTCATGTGCGGAAATGGGATGTGAACGTGCGTGTATGGACGCAGCAGCCTGGGGAGTCCTATTCATATGTCCTGCATTTCATGGACGGCTGTCATCACCCTTGAAGACGCTTGTGGTGCATATATCTACCTGTGCCGTAGTCACGGCTGTCACCTCTTCCGGTTCACACTATGTTGCCCACACTTACTTAAGGAGTAATTTTTGGGTCCTGCAATGGACACCGATGTGCATATGTAAAGTTTAGAACATGTTGGACTGTGTCCATTCCGCCAGTGGGTTTGACTGCCGCCGTATGTTCCCCAGTCCCGGATGTCTGTCCGCCTACCCATATTATGTAGTGCTACGGAACCCGTGTCCTTCCACAATTTACCCATATGGTGTTACTGTAGTACTGCAGGTTGGCAACTGCTTTAGATAATCCTCAGAGGTACCATTGTGAACTATCCGCCACTGTATTGTCATTATAACACAGCCGGTACATGTAGAACCTATTTATTCATGACAGTATGTTGTTTATGTGTGGGAACGCCATATTTTAACCATAGTATGACCTTCCTAGTTGACGTTGTTGGTGTGCCATTAATATGTGTTCCACAGGTCGCACGTATGTTCCGCAGAGTGGAAGCGGGTGATCCCCACATACTTGATAGCACCTTGGCTGCTGTGTGCGCTGGGATTCGCACGGCAGGATGGATGTCTACTGTATCTACTGTTGTTTCCATCTGTATGTCCTGTGTCATGCCTTACTACGGCTGTGTGATTCCACCAGGTTTGCTATTATGGGTGCCATCTTGTCCGTACGTTTGTCCATCCTTGGGAAATGCCTACTGGACACTGATGTAGGGCTGAACACATTTCACACCTGCCTTTAGCATTACCCAATGGATGCTTTGCATCCTTACTGGGGACTAAGGCACGTCCTGTACCTGCAGCCCTCCCACGGGGCGGGACAACGGATTATCTGCCAAACAACACCGAGCCCCATTTTGCATACCCAGGATACCATGGCTGCAACCCCCACGGTACGCATGACACATCCTTCATGTGTGCGGAACTGGGATATGGACGCACATGTATGGACACGGCAGTCTGGGGACCTCTGTTCATATGTCCTGCATGTCATGGGCAGGTATCATCAACCTTAAACACGCTGGTGGTGCATATGTCTAGCTGTGCCGTAGTCACGGTTAGTACTCTGATTGGCCGATCCCGATGGATAACGGAGCAAACGCCGTAATTTTTGGAGTCCTACAATGGACACCGATGTGCATTTGTAAAGTGTAGAACGTGTTGGACTGTCACCATCTGGCCAGTGGTATTGACTGCCGCTGTATGTTCCCCAATCGTGGATGTCTGCTTGACTACCCATCGTTTGTATGACATGGCCTATCTATATCCACGTGCCAGTATGCGGAAATACAGCAAACCTTGCGTCCTGCCCATCTTCATAAACGACATTATGGAACATATATCGGCAAAACAGACACTGTCAAATACGATAGACTCCACAGTGAAAGGATACTGAGCTCTTTCACCTACTAACATGGGGCATCGTCGGAGTACGGAATGCATGACATAGCCGTCCCTTATACACTTCCTTCAGAGTCGGTTTAAAGCGAAATAATCAATAAACCTGCTCATAGTTAGGTGGACAGTGCTCCAAGTCTTGATTATAACGTGACATATACATATCAGTGTTGCATGCCTTACTTCATGGAAACAATAATACGGCAACAATGTGTTAATATATATACAATATTGGTAAATACAATCAGTATCCTGACACATAGTTGATAATTGTTGTGAGTGCACCTTAGAATGTAGTGTGTTGATCAGGATATTGTATATCAATGTGTATAATAGTAGCATTACGATAACAAAGCATGGAATCAATAAGTACTATTTAAGCATATATTTTACAATTATGAATGTAAATGTGTGGAGGAGACATCCGTAACCTTCCCTGGTTCCACTGGATCACACGCACACGCACACCGCATGTCCGGATTGTGGGTTACGCGCAGGCGCACATGCATATCCGTAGTCCGTTTATATATGTTTACAGTGTCTGTGTGGTTACGTGTTTTGCGTTACTTGTGACTATTCATATGTCTGATCCGGTTGACGGACGTGTGCAGAAAGCACTTACAGCTTTATATATGTAACAGTCTTGCAGCATGGACGCTTTCCGTACACGTGCACATCTATATGTTCTATAGTCGTAATTCAAACGTGACTGCATTCACGTTTGCCGGTTACTGTGACCAGTACACGTTAGCTGTTCGTTGTCATTAATATGCATACCCATGGTACCTATGTACATTTACATATCCCCCCACACGCACGTCACAGGCATCCATTCTCCTGCTGGGAAAGGTGCGGTACTGCATGTTGAACATTCCTAATTCCCCTCGCTCATGGCCCAGGATGCATATGTCGTCACCGCAGGGCTGTTCAGATGACAGCTGCTTATATCCCATACGCATACAGGCCTTCGATTGTCAGGGTGTTGCTGTGGTGCTTTGGGTTTGGTCTTGTCCGCCCACTGTACGGGACTGCCCTGCCCCTGTACGAATGTTAGATGAGTCACATGGGCACCCTTTGTCCGTGTCCATGGCACCATCTCACGCCCCCAATTATTCGTAACCGTGCGCCGATTGGCGGTGTACCCGTTGTAGATCTTGTTATACTAATTGCACACGGTCTGGTCGAACTGACCAATTTCCATTACTAACCCTCCGTATGTATGGCCTGTGTCGCAATATTACAAGGGTTTACCATTGCGTGACGACTTTCACTGAGCCACAGACATGTCCGTTGCTTGGTTTGGGCCGGTTCCGCTGTGCTACACACATTTAACATGGCGGAACAGGTTGAACAGCTCAGCCACGAGGACATCGGGTTCTCCGTCGCTGTCTAGTATTGAATGTCTATGTGGAGTTTGTTTCACAAAGCGAGACAATGTCGACATTGTTAACGGACATCTCGCGCAGTACGTCCGCACTGCCGCGGGTGACGTATGTCTGCCTTTGGCCGGCGAACAGGCATTATGCTGTGCCATTATGTCTGGGGATATATGGTTTCCTGACATAGATGATATGCCATACTAGCAATGACCCTAGCAATGACCCGCGTCTGGGTGTGGGTACTGCTGTATTACCCACAGGAAGAGTGGCCTTAGGTTAAGTGGTGACCTAGGCAGAAGTTGCCACCGATACATCACCCGCTACCCCCCTCCTGGTCTACCTACACCAAATAGAGTCTGGAAAGGTGCCCCGAGTAGAGCAACACCCTAGACGGCTACCTACTTGGCCTATGCCTAAGGCCGGCTATGTGTGTGGTCCCTTGGGCATCGGACTCGAACGCCACGCCTGCCGTGGGTATGTCCAGCATTACCCACATCCAGCCCCAAGGCAGTCAACACAGCATCCATGGGTCCAGATGGTGTCCCAGCTGTGTACTCCAGGAACTCTATGGGGAATTAAACCCACACTTAGGACAGCTGTTTAATCTTAGCCTCACCTCAGGATACGTACCCGAGTAGTAGCACAGGGCGACTGTAGTCACACTCCACATAGATGGTGCCTCCACTGACCCTGGTTATTACCATACCATTAGTTTGACAAGCCTTATCTGCAAAGCCATGGAGATGGATCATAATGGAACACATAGATAAAGACATATGGGACTCGCATACTTTGGATACAACCCAGTTTAGCTTGGTCAGAGTCAGATCATGCCTTTTACACGTGTTTCACTTTGTAGAATCAGTCACCAAGGCCATTGATGAGGGTAAAGCAGTCCATACAGCCTACCTCAACCCGCAGAGGCCTTTGACACAATACCCCCCTCGGGTATAATTGATAAACCCGTCATCTTGAATGTAAATCCATACATCGCCATATGGGTTGCAAACTGGCTAAGTCACAGAACACACATGGCCATAGTTGCTGGCGCCATGTCATACTCACAGCCAGTCACAGGTGGTGTCCCATGGGGCTCAGTCCTGGGTCCACTATTTCCAGCATCTACGTTTCCAATGTACACGCATACACAGGGGGGTTATGGGTGACAATGTTTGCAGATGACTGCAAACCGGGTGCCAAAGTCAGACACACATCTGACACAGATATCCTTCAGGAGTGCCTCACAGATGTGGATAAGTGGTACCAGAGACATGTCCTACAGCTAAATGCCAGGAAATGCATAGGCATACCCTTCGGGAAGAACAAGGTTACCCCGAGCTACCATATAGGTGGCAATCCACTGAGCACAGAGGGGGTTACCAGTGATCTGGGGACACGTGTTGTTGTTAACCGTTCGTTAGACACACATGTTGCTAACATAGTTAGGTAGACCTTCCACATTGCCCACATCATCATGAAGGGATTCACATCTAGATCAGGGGAGGTCATTGTCCCCTTGTACTCATCACTCATTAGACCTATGATTGGGTACAATGCCCCGTTCAGAATGTATCTGACCCAACACCTGCAGCAGCTGGAAAGGCACCAACAGTTCATCGACAAACAGATGCAGGGTCTCAGGTATATGTGTTATACTGACCGACTGAAAGAATTCCAGCTGTATACAGTTGCATACCACTTGCCCAGAGGTGACCCGTGCCTGGCATACAAGGCTATGTCGAACCCAGATCTGATGACTATGCTTCACGTAAATAAGTTAGATCCTCAGAACCACAAGGGCAGCTGACGTACACCTTGACACTGTCATTAATCGAACGTGTTGTTGGGACAGATTCATCACCCAGACACTCACTATGCTGTGGAACAACATCCCAGTACATGTGAGGGCAAGCACCTCGCTGGCCTTGTGTTAGTATTTAGACATGGATGTCTGAATTGATTTATTTAAGTAACCTTCTAAATGAATATTTACATTAGCACATTGTGAATCTTTACATTTCGTTGGTCTATTTTACATTAGTCATAATCATACGGTTTATGTGTATATATTATGGTTCATTTATATTACTAGGTGTCTGCAGTTCTGTTAATATATTGGCACAATCCGTAGGACATATATATGTATCTTACACAGTCAGACATTTGGAAAACATTTTATGTTGGTTCATCTTTCATATATGTACATATATTTCTATTTTCCGATGAAGACTGTACCTTCAAGCAATGTCTGATGTCCTCACTGTGTGGGATCTGTAACCCAAGTAAGGTTTGTTTGCTTGTCTGCCTTTAAGGCATGTAATTAGTACCTAGCACATCTAATGTACTGACCAATTAATGCTTTTAAATGTAGTAGGTTGGACTGCATTGTATGTATTCTGAATAAGTCTGCTTATGAAGCAGACAGTGGGCTCCAATAGACTATGGTGACTGCCTTTAATTCTTGGTGTGCTCTGAGTGGTCACTGACGGTCCCTACAGTACCTCGTCTTTGCTTTGGACTTCATCGGCTGGTTGTCTGTGTTTGTTGTATGGGGAATGTCAACTGTAGTCCCTATGTGTATTACTTGTGTAATGCCTTACTACGGCAGTGTAATTCCACCGGGTTTGCAGTTATGGGTGCCATCTTAGTCATACGCTTGTCCATCCATGTGAATTGCCTACTGTACACTGGTATAGGGCTGTACACATTTCACACCTGCATTTTGCATTCTCCGGTAGATGGTTTGCATTATTAGCGGAGAGTGACGCATGTGCTACACACACATCCCTCCCACGGGGCGGGACAAAGGATTGCCTGCGAAACAACACCGAGGCCAGATTCTACATACCCAGACTCCCTTGACTGCAACAGTGGACAGTACCCATTACACATCCTTCATGTGTGCGGGACTGTGATGTGGACGCAGCTGAATGGACCCGATACCCTGGGTATTTCTGTGCATGTGTGCTGCATTTCATGGACAGCTATCATCAACATTGAACACGCTTGCATATGTGTACCTGTGACGTGGTGACGACAATGAGATCACGTGAGTAATGCAGGAAGCTAGCAGGCATTCTCTGAACAGAATTTTTGGGTCCTACAATGGACACCGATGTGCATATGTCAAGTTAGATGTTGCTGGACTGTGTCCACCTGCCCAGTGCTTTTCACTGCTGGTGTATGTTCCCCAATCGCGGATGTCTGTTTGACTACCCATTCCACATGGTGCTACATAACCAGGTGATTTAGTACTGTGAACAAATGACATACATCCAAAGATGCTGGTTAGCAACTGCTTCATATAAACCTCAGACATCCCAATGGGACATATCCGTCACTGTATTTCCAATATAACACCACCGAACATGTTGATTACCTATGTATTCATTTAACCATGTTGTCTTCATAGGTGGGAATGCCATAGTTTACATATCCTACGTGACGTTGTGTGTGTGCCATTAGTATGTGTTCCACAGGTCGCACATCTGTTCCGCTGTACGGTAGCGGGTGCTCCTCATTCTGTTGCTGGCAGATTGAGTGCTGTGTACGCCGGTGTTGGCACGACGGTCCGCTTTGTATGTGGAATGTCAACTGTAGTCCCTATGTGTATTTCCTGTGTTATGCCTTACCGCGGCTATGTCATTTACCCGGGTTTGCAGTTGTGGGTGCCATCCTGGCCATACGGGTGTCCATCCATGACAATTGCCTACTGGACACTAGTATAGGGCTGTACACATTCCACACCTACATTTAGCATTCTCCGGTGTATGGTTTGCATTATTAGCGGAGAGTAAGGCAGGTGCTACGCACACATCCTCCCACGGGGCGGGGAAAGGATTGCCTGCGAAACAACACCGAGCACAGAGTCTACATACCCAGAATCCCTTGACTGCAACAATTGACAGTACCCATTACACATCCGTCATGTGTGCGGGACTGTGATGTGGACGCAGTTCTATGGACCCAGTACCCTGGGTATTTCTGTGCATCTGTGCTGCATTACATGGACAGCTATCAGCAACATTAAACACGCTTGCGGTGCATATGTGTACCTGTGACGACAATGAGTTCAGTTAGTTGATTAAATAAGGCGGCATTCCTGTCTTTAGACAAATTTTGGGTCCTACAATGGACACCACTGTGCATATGTAAAGTGTAGAGCTTGTCGGACTGTGTCCTTGTGAGCACTGGGTTTCACTGATACTGTGTGTTCAGCAATCGCGGATGTCTGTTTGACTACCCATTCCACATGGTGCTACATAACCAGGTGATTTAGTACTGTGGACAAATGACATACATCCAAAGATGCTGGTTAGCAACTGCTTCATATAAACCTCAGACATCCCAATGGGACATATCCGTCACTGTATTTCCAATATAACACCACCGGAACATGTTGATTACCTATGTATTCATTTAACCATGTTGTCTTCATAGGTGGGAATGCCATAGTTTACATATCCTACTTGACGTTGTGTGTGTGCCATTAGTATGTGTTCCACAGGTCGCACATCTGTTCCGCTGTACGGTAGCGGTGCTCCTCATTCTGTTGCTGGCAGATTGAGTGCTGTGTACGGCGGTGTTGGCACGACGGTCCGGCTTTGTATGTGGAATGTCAACTGTAGTCCCTATGTGTATTTCCTGTGTTATGCCTTACCGCGGCTATGTCATTTACCCGTGTTTGCAGTTGTGGGTGCCATCCTGGCCATACGGGTGTCCATCCATGACAATTGCCTACTGGACACTAGTATAGGGCTGTACACATTCCACACCTACATTTAGCATTCTCCGGTGTATGGTTTGCATTATTAGCGGAGAGTAAGGCAGGTGCTACGCACACATCCCTCCCACGGGGCGGGAGAAAGGATTGCCTGCGAAACAACACCGAGCACAGAGTCTACATACCCAGAATCCCTTGACTGCAACAATTGACAGTACCCATTACACATCCGTCATGTGTGCGGGACTGTGATGTGGACGCAGTTCTATGGACCCGGTACCCTGGGTATTTCTGTGCATCTGTGCTGCATTACATGGACAGCTATCAGCAACATTAAACACGCTTGCGGTGCATATGTGTACCTGTGACGACAATGAGTTCAGTTAAGTGATTAAATAAGGCGGCATTCCTGTCTTTAGACAAATTTTTGGGTCCTACAATGGACACCACTGTGCATATGTAAAGTGTAGAGCTTGTCGGACTGTGTCCTTGTGAGCACTGGGTTTCACTGATACTGTGTGTTCAGCAATCGCGGATGTCTGTTTGACCACCCATTCCACATGGTGCTACATAACCAGGTGATTTAGTACTGTGGACAAATGACATACATCCAAAGATGCTGGTTAGCAACTGCTCCATATAAACCGCAGACGTCCCAATGGGACATATCCGTCACTGTATTTCCAATATAACACCACCGGAACATGTTGATTACCTATGTATTCATTTAACCATGTTGTCTTCATAGGTGGGAATGCCATAGTTTACATATCCTACTTGACGTTGTGTGTGTGCCATTAGTATGTGTTCCACAGGTCGCACATCTGTTCCGCTGTACGGTAGCGGGTGCTCCTCAGTCTGTTGCTGGCAGATTGAGTGCTGTGTACGCCGGTGTTGGCACGACGGTCCGGCTTTGTATGTGGAATGTCAACTGTAGTCCCTATGTGTATTTCCTGTGTTATGCCTTACCGCTGCTATGTCATTTACCCGGTTTTGCAGTTGTGGGTGCCATCCTGGCCATACGGGTGTCCATCCATGACAATTGCCTACTGGACACTAGTATAGGGCTGTACACATTCCACACCTACATTTAGCATTCTCCGGAGTATGGTTTGCATTATTAGCGGAGAGTAAGGCAGGTGCTACGCACACATCCCTCCCACGGCGCGGAGAAAGGATTGCCTGCGAAACAACACCGAGCACAGAGTCTACATACCCAGAATCCCTTGACTGCAACAATTGACAGTACCCATTACACATCCGTCATGTGTGCGGGACTGTGATGTGGACGCAGTTCTATGGACCCGGTACCCTGGGTATTTCTGTGCATCTGTGCTGCATTACATGGACAGCTATCAGCAACATTAAACACGCTATATGTGTACCTGTGACGACAATGAGTTCAGTTAAGTGATGAAAGAAGGCGGCATTCCTGTCTTTAGACAAATTTTGGGTCCTACAATGGACACCACTGTGCATATGTAAAGTTTAGAGCTTGTCGGACTGTGTCCTTGTGAGCAGTGGGTTTCACTGATACTGTGTGTTCAGCAATCGCGGATGTCTGTTAGACTACCCATTCCACATGGTGCTACATAACCAGGTGATCTAGTACTGTGGACAAATGACATACATCCAAAGATGCTGGTTAGCAACTGCTTCATATAAACCGCAGACATCCCAATGGGACATATCCGTCACTGTATTTCCAATATAACACCACCGGACATGTTGATTACCTATGTATTCATTTAACCATGTTGTCTTCATAGGTGGGAATGCCATAGTTTACATATCCTACGTGACGTTGTGTGTGTGCCATTAGTATGTGTTCCACAGGTCGCACATCTGTTCCGCTGTATGGTAGCGGGTGCTCCTCAGTCTGTTGCTGGCAGATTGAGTGCTGTGTACGCCGGTGTTGGCACAGCGGTCCGACTTTGTATGTGGAATGTCAACTGCAGTCCCTATGTGTATTTCCTGTCTTATGCCTTACCGCGGCTGTGTAATTTACCCGGGTTTGCGGTTGTGGGTGGCATCTTGGGCATACGGTTGTCCATCCATGACAATTGCCTACTGGACACTAGTATAGGGCTGTACACATTTCACACCTGCATTTAGCATTCTCCAGTGGATGGTTTGCATCATTAGCGGATAGTATGGCAGGTGCTACACACACATCCCTCCCACGGGGCGGGACAAAGGATTGGCTGCGAAGCAACACCGGGCCAGAGTCTACATACCCAGAATCCCTTGACTGCAACAATCGACAGTACCCATTACACATCCTTCATGTGTGCGGACTGTGATGTGTACGCAGTTCTATGGACCCGTACCCTGGGTATTTCTGTGCATCTGTGCTGCATTACATGGACAGCTAGCATCAACATTAAACACGCTTGGTGCATATGTGTACCTGTGACGACAATGAGTTCAGGTGCGTATTGAAAGAAGACGTGAATCTGGTGTGATGTCAATTTTGGGTCCGACAATGGACACCACTGTGCATATTTAAAGTGTAGAGCTTGTCGGACTGTGTCCTTGTGAGCAGTGGGTTTCACTGATGCTGTGTGTTCAGCAATCGGATGTGTGCTTGACTACCCATACTGTGTTGTGCTACAGGAACCATGTCTTCCGACACCAGAAACCAATGCTATACATCCAATGTTGCAGGTTAACAACCACTTTCATACCATACCCAGAGGTCACGATTGGGAGGTATTGCCACTTTATTATCGGAACAACACCCCCAGACTGTGTACATCACGGGAACTTTAGGCCAGTCTTACCAGCCATTTCCAATTGTAATTAGCAGACACGTGTCAATACATGTATGATAAGACATATTGTCATGCAGAAGTTGATCTATGTTATTTGGACATTGGCTTCTGCTTTTGGCATCCGTTGCTGTGAGTGTTGCCAGTTACCATACACATTGCTTGCTCAGAGGCAGACTACACAATTCTGCACACTACTGTGGTCTCCTTTAAGGACCCTGAGCCAGTGGTCGACAGTACGGCAGCCACTGCATCAATCACATTTGCCATCTACCAGTACCTACAGGACTGCATGAGCCAGTCATTCACTTACCCAACTGTGGTTCACTGTACCAATGCCAAGCATCCAGTGTGGTGTACCCCAGCCATACACAGAATGTACAACACGAGGAGGTGGCTACTACAAGGTGGAGCAGACACCTTGTGAGGTATGACACCCTTGGTCATCATATGTGTAGAGTTACACACTGTCATGAAATTGTCCAGGGCACATTCCACAGATATACCTACATGGACCTGGCTAACAATCATACCACCTTCAGTTGCTATGCTCGACACCTGGGAGCTCACTCCCACATATGCTCTGACTGGGTTCACATAGAGGTGGGGTTTACTCAACATACACACATTGCCAACATACAGGCTGACAAGTCCAGTGAGGACATCTCCACACCCTCCCCCACACATGAGGAGATGTGTGTACCAGTGGTTTGTGGTCACCAAATGTTCTGTGACACACAGGTGGGACATGCTCTCTCCAGGGTAGTGGACATAGCATCCATGAGACCAGCTGGTGACCCCGCTGTGTACTCCACTATCTCATTTATGAATTGGACCCACAGTTAGGACAGCTATTTCTTTGTAGCCTCACCTCAGGTAGGGTACCCAGGTTGTGTCACATGGCAACTGTAGTCCCACGTCACAAGGCCAATACCTCCACTGAGGCTGGTTATTACTGTCCCATTACCCTGAGGAGACCTATCTGCAAAGACATGGGGAGGGATCATACTGCGGCTCGTACATGACTGCATAGGGGACATACATACTTTGCCTCACACACGGTTTGTCTTGTTCAGGAGCGGTTCATGCCTTTAAAGCATGGTTGACATTTTCGGGACAGTCGCCGAGGCCACTGATGGGGGTGTTGCAGTCCATACAGCCTACCTCGACCTGGCAAAGCCCTTCATCACATTACCCCCCTCAGGTATCGTTGATAAACCCATTGGCTGGGATGTGAACACGCACATCACAGAATGTGTTGTAAACTGTCTATGTGACACAACCCACACGGTCATAGTTGCTGGCAGCATGTCAGACCTACTGCCTGTCACAAGTGGTGTCCCATGGGGCCCTTCCATGTCTGCACTCCTGTCATACACCTACATTTTCACGGTACAGGCACACACAGGGGTGCTATGGGCAACAGTGTTTGTAGATGACTGCAAAACAGGTGCCATAGTGGGACAGACATCTGACACAGATATCCTTCAAGGGGCCTCCCAGGTATGCATATCTGCTGTCAGGGACATGTCCCACAGCTAAATGCGACGTAATGCAACATCATACCTGTGGAGAACTACTAGGTCACCCCTGTCCAGCATATAGGTGGCTGTCCACTCAGCACAGGGGTGATTACCAGGGATCAGGGGACAGTGTTTGACGGTCACCATTCATTCCACACACACGTTGCTATCGTGGTTGTGTGGGTCTTCTACATTGCCCACCTGTTGGTGCAGGGATTCACATCTACATCAGGCTAGGTCATTGTCTCCTTGTACCCATTACGTGTTACACCTATGATCTACTACATTGCCCCATTCAGACTGTATCTGACCATACACCTACAGCAGCTGGGAAGCCCACATAGGTTGATTGTTGTACAGATGCAGGATGACACCATTTTGTGTAATGCTGCCCCACATGTAGGACCCCTGCCACATCACGTCACATACCTGCTGTTTAGTGTTGACCTGTGCCTGACATACGAGGCCATGTCAACCCATATGTCATGTGTATGCTTCACCTACTGTATCCGCATCCCTCAGAACCACTAGGGCAGGTGACATTTACCTTGTCACGGTCATTAATGGGATGTGTTTGAGTGACACATATATCACCCAGACACTCATTATGCTGTGGATCTACATCACAGTACATGTGAGACAGACATCCTTCCTAGCCTTGTTCGCAGCTATGTTGTCCATTGGATGGAGAATTGCAGGTATAGGCCAGGGATTACATCATTATCAGTGCTTGACGGAGATACAGCAATATCATGGGTATTTCATCTGAAGCACAGAAGGTTGGCAAAGTCATCCTAACTATGGTGTAGTATTATGGCTGGGCCTGGGACGATGGCCTACCCTGTACCTATGGACGTGTGAACCTATATTCATAGTTTGTCACATGTACAATTGTCTATCCACTATACTCTTTCGCCACTGTATATTTCTGTGGCACATGATTGTCCTCTGTATTACATGCAGGTATGCTGTGTACGTTGCACATACGTCACTGTTGATGACAGTGTATCTGTGTCCCTAACACTGTGATACTGAGGACTACCACACATCCTTCACAGCATTACATGCATATGTCCATTCTATTCTTCTTTGGCCTATGGGGGTGTTAAGGCAAACATTACTCAAGTCCCTGTTTGTGCATGCTTCATGTTGGTGTTTGACCAGGCTCCGTTGCAGTCATGTGTTGGACAGTAGTGTGTCTGTGTGTTTGCCATGTGTTTTTATTGCCAGTACATCTGTGGGAGGTGTAGTTGGCACATGTTCCTCTTTGCAGGGACACCCATCCTGGGGTTTGTGTCATGCATCTGCACTTGGCACGTGCCATATGTCCTGTACTATTCCCACAGTCGTGTATGCCTTCATGCACTACTACTGCGTGTTACTGGCTGTGTGTATGTGGTACACATGGACATTGTGATGTTTGGCTTGACCTATTCCCATGCTAGAACGTAAACATCTGTCAATTAAGTCTTTTAAATCAAACTGTAACACTCATTCGTATTTTCAAAATGACACTCATTAACACAGGAAGCTGGGATTAATAACATTTTACTACTGTGCAGCAGGAGGCAAAGGAGTATGCAGTAAAAGTTTAGACATTTGTTCAACTCTATACATGTTACATCTGTATGAGCATTCTGTATACTATCATCTTTTGCACACATTAATGATGTGGTCAGTCACAAGGCATTTACATTGCTAGAGTACAGAACATTGTATTCCTACAACAGTGCTCAGGTAATGCTTATTACATGTTTTCCCATGAGGATAGCCCAACCTTGCGAGCCACATATTCACTTAGACTGTACTTGGTAAATTCTGCTCTGTCACGGTTCCAACACTGTTCATATCCAGTCCTCACTCCGTGTCCTACTAGGTTCCTGTGTCTCTCTGCTGAGCAGCTGTACTCTGTGTTAGAGCTCACAAGCCTATCCTCCTCAGTGGAAGGATGACAGATATACCTGTACATACATGTATTATTCTGTAACCGAGCAGATGAGTAATGCTGACTGACATACACCTGCTGCACTGGTTACTGCTAGGGTTAGGGTTCAATCACACTGCAGCTACACTACAAGCAATTACATGCATGAGAAGCTGTACTGCTATATTGTCAGGTAGAATAATATGCATTATACACTATTTGCTTCTAAAGTTGCACGTCATATCTATGTTTAAATATGTATTTTGCTAACATTCTCCCTCCTTTGATTGCTTCTACTCTATCCAGAAACATATACAACATTATTTCATTCCCTAGCCTCTTCCTCTGTGGAACGTTTAACTAGGCAAGTAATTTGATGTACATTGCAAGTAGGATTGCATTTTCTATTGACAAATACCACTACAGGTCTTGATACATAGTCTCGGGTACAGGTATGTCGCCAGAGTCCCTGACTAATACTTACATGCACAGTATCCCGCACTAGACACATGCTCCCAATATGAGCAGAACAACACAAATGGCAATCATGATATTCAGTATGACTGACCCCATCCACCCAATGGTTTGTGGAAATGGTTCGTCAGTGGGTTTGGGCCTGGTTCCGCCATGGATGACACCTGCTATATTACCTGTAGGTGGGCGTTGCTTTTGGTCTCTTCATGTGGTAGTTGGACACAGCGATCTTCTTCAGTAAGCGCCAAGACGTACCAATTCTCAGCGCCACGGTGCAGTCGTGCGCTATTACATTTTGTGACACAACAGTTCTCATTGCATCCAGTTCATCAGTCACATGTTCAGGAGCGGAAAGTCACATTCATCCTTCCTCCGACAGGTTTTGATAACTTCCTCTGTTCCCTGATTGATTTCACTACTCCAGAAGCTGGGAGTGTTCCAGCCCAGGTTGTGACGCTGTCACTCAAGTCCATATGAATCGATATTCCTTTATCTCTTGCAGAAGACTGACATGTCAGAACAGCTTCCATTTCACCCACTGGATTAGTAGGTTTCGACTGTGTTCCCAGTTCTTCGAGCTATATGTGTTATAGTTCGTTTCGCACCCACAGGCAATTGTACAGTATGTCATGTGACTGGAGCCAGATAACCCAAATAACAACTGCCGGACCAATTCCCAGGTAACCATTGATATGCTTATTTCCCACAAACAACATAACAATATTCTACTTTAATACTGATGCGGGTTACCTCTGCATGTAACATATTCCTGTCTCTAACAGAGGACTGTTTATACAATTCAGGATGTTTCTGCACATCCTTCAACATTGTTCTCATGATGTTTCAATACAAATTAGGAATGGTGCTACAAGTAGTACTGTGATCTTTGGCTGTTATATGACATTCGTAAGACACAGTTATGTTACAAATACTCCCACCAACTGAAACTGTATCATGTTTATGATAACATACAATTCCTTTTTGTGTAACAGGTAAGTACATTGCCACGTTGTCCTGTGATCTCACAGAACCTGTATCAAAGTGTAGATATTCACAAGTCTCAATCTATCCCCAAGGGGACAACATGCATCGGAAGTCCTCCATATGATGTAGGTATGGCAGTACAAACACAGCAATTTAATGTGTTCCTAGTCTCTATATGCACACGCGTCATGCCTAGGTATCTGTTGAAGTGTGGAAGACACTCTGTGGCCAGTTCATCACGTATCAGTATTTGTATCCGTGTAGTTATATGCAGGTAAGGTCCCAGAAATTGTAACGTAAACACAAACATGGTTAATAGGTGTATAATCATTAGGACAGCAAACATAAATGTCTTTGGGGTTGCTTTGTATTGTTATACAGTCTTGGCCGGGTGATTCAGGCTCTTTGGTATATCAGCTACAAGATGTCAATCAGACTTGATATCCTTTACCGGTTTGAGAAATGTGAGGTGGACCCAGGACGACCTCTCTGCAAACTTTACTGCGGTAGGCGTTGCCAACAGTACCCGGTACAGACATTCGCAATGTCCACTTGGCAATAATGTTCTTTGGATAACAGTGACATACACACAGGATACTGGTGTCAGCTATGCTTCCGTCTTCGTTTGCTCTTATCTGTAACAGACTTTAACTGAAGAACAGTGTTACTAGTTAACAATCCTCTCATGTCACCTACTACTGAGTCATCGACCTCCGGCTCTGCAGGCATGACAGCTTTCCACTCTGGCACATGATATGCCATTCCACATACTACTTCGAAGTGGGTGCAGCACTTTACATTTGGAACTGTTGTCATGCTCAGCAATGCTAGAGGTAGACAGCTCATGTAACTCGTCTGGATGTCACCCACCAACCTCCTCTACTTATTTCTCGGGATCCCATTCTACGGCGCCAGCAGTCGTGCTGAGTGTGGGTTGTACATGCAATTGACATTCATGGTAATATGAAGTAATCCCCCAGGTAGCGTGATTGTCTGGTTCACTACATGTGTTCTATTGTCACTGTAGCTTCTTTACAGCATGCCAGATCTAGGGATACTTTATTTTACTGGCACCTTTGCCACTGCTGCTGCATCCGGATTAATGGTTGGGAATGCTTCTACCCATTTTGATTATATATATATGTGTAATCGCTAAACAGTATTTGTTCCCTTCACATTTATGCAGATGTATGAACTCCATACAAATAGTACGGAACGGTTATGGTGGTGTAGGTAAACTCACTCCCTTCGGTTTAAATACTCCCTGTGCATGATATCTACTGCAAACGTGACACGCTGCTCATGAGGTTTGTATGTGGTTCGTAATTCCGTATGTTAGGGGTATTCTGTTAACCAAATGTACCATCCCCCCTGTTGAGACATGTCTCTACCCATGGCTCCACAAAGCCGCATATCTGAATACATTAGACGCGTTAATATTGGCTCTCTCACTGTGGATATGTGCAGTCCGTGTTCAAGGATTGCTCCTCGTCATAACCACGACGGCTTTTCTGCTTTCGTAGTTGCTGTTTGCATTGTTTGTACAGTTTCTACATCTAAACTGTCTGAGGTTTGTCATTCCTCATTCACACAAACACTTTCCAACTGTGACGCTGCTTGTTTTGCAGGTGCATGAGCTCATGCCTCACCTTTCCTACTGTTATCCTGTTGCTTTCTATGCCCTGCACATTTACAATTACCTACTTCAGTGGGTAACTGCATGTAGTCTAATGCATTCAAGTTCGTATGCATGATTAATCGGTTTACCGTGGATGTTATCATTCCCCTATTCTTCCACTGCTGCTCATAAACATGCACTGCACAGACAACAGACTGACTATCGGGACATATGTCCACACATCAGTTTTCCGCTACAGTACAAGCACGTTAAAGCTATCTATTCTGCTGCTTGAGCAGACACGTTATGCTGCAGGGTTTGGCCGTCTACAATGTCATTATCAATAACTACTGCATAAACTACTTGATTCGTTCCTGTAGGACTCTGTCTACATGATCCGTACATTAACTGTCACCTCTGCATCATCTAAGGGTATATCAGTGATATCATGTCTGTGTGTAGTTATTTAATCCATTTCATATAGGCAACTGTGTGGTGTGCCATACACAGGTGTCGGACGTGACGTTGATAGGTTTCATGTTGTACAACGTTCAATCACCATATGAGGTTGACTCAGTGGTATGGTCAAACATGACAAATGTCTAGCACGGGTCAGGAATGCTATCTTCTCTTGCAGCAGACTGATCGCAACTGCATGAGACATTCTCACAGTGAGAGGGTGGTCTAGTAACATTACGGCGGGCCTGTACTGCCATGGGTGCTACAACAACTGCCTGTACACAATGTGGCACTGACCATGCCACAGTGTCCAACTGCAATGAGTAGTCAGCTATGTAGCGTTGCTTACTTCCCTGCTGTTGCATCAAGACTGACGTCATATATCTCCGCTTACAATCTACGGTCTGACAACATGTGTTATGATTATTCACGAGACCTACTACAGCTGTTGAGGCTATCAATCGTTCTAGTCTGCAGAACGCTGTTTCTGCTACTGTAATCCAGTGTACTATGTGTTGTGCTGCCATAGGTGTATTAAAGGTTAAGGCAAACAATACAGCGGATTCCACAGCATTGTTTGGTATCCAGATTTGACAAGTGTTAGTCGGCCCAGACAGGACATCATTCCCTTCTTGTTAGTTGGCTTGGGTGCTTATTATATTGCTACCTTCCTATCGTCATGTGATGTTCTACCCTACTTGGATACCAGATATGCCAGGTAATTGACCTGTATTCTCTGTAGTTGCAATTTATGCTTGCTTACTTTATGTCCCTGTTCTGCTGATTATCTCAATAATGCTATTGTATCTTCCATACATTGCTGCTGGGTAGGGGCCGCAAGCAGAATATCATCCAAATAAAGTAGAACTTGACTGGCCCCGGGTGGAGTTAACACCGAATGTAGCTAGCCATCCCCTGTGAGAATATCGTTGTACTTTCACAGTATCCCCGCGATAGCCGGGTATGGCTGTATCTGTCACCCTGACTGTACATGCAAAGCAATACGGACTATGTGGATGTATAGGTATTGCAAAGTAAGCATAGCTTATATGTACCACGGTAAGATACTTCTGTGGCATGTTCATAGCATTGAATATAGTGTGTGGGTCTGGCACCAACGCTACCCTAAGTATTCTTACATGATTTACAGCTTGTACATACTGTACCATCCGCCATTCCCCTTTTGGTTTCCGATCAGGAGATACAAGGGTATTGCATGGTGAATAGCGATTACTTTGTGGATGGGGAATTCCCTCTATGACTTTACAGATATCTTCTGGTGTCCACGGTCTATACGCCACGGGGGTTGGGTCCTGGCCTTCCTGTCCTGCATGAGGGTTCGGTACTTCAATTAATTGACAGATATCCTCACTCTGTTTTAGTACTGTGTTCTTACCGGGTGTCCCTAGGTATGTTTCGTTTTCGGGATGTTGTTTCAATAGCTTCTGTTACATTTGTTCGTTGTGCTACCTCTGTTGCCACAGGATAACGTGGGGACTAGCCTGCCCTCCCGCTTAATATCCTGGATGTGGTATCGGAGGTGGTAGGGGTTGTGGGGGGCTATCGGTACTACTGTATTATGATCTTCTCTGTGTACGTATGATGCTTAGCCATTTGTAGTGTTCTGTTCCTTCGTACACTACCTCAGTCCACCGATGTGCATGACGGATACCCAATTGTCGCTGTTTTGTCGCCTGCACATCTTAGGGCTGCCACCTTTTCAAATGCACAATGTGGGACATTAGTGTTCAGAACGTGTAATTTGCCTGGAAAATGCATACCCACGGCCAGTACATAGGACAGGAATTCACGTTTTGCCAGGAGAGCGACCAATTGTTGTAGCATTTCAGTTGCTTATTCTGTTTATTATTATATTTTGCTGTTCCACATACAAATTTACTGTTTTATGCTACCATTTTGATATATATCTGGGAAATGTTTGTCCTGAGATATCAGGACATTTGCCATTTGTTCGGTTTGTTTACAGGACACGGCTGGCCAAAGAGGGACTATCCCTCTCAGGGTGGAACAGGTGTTTACCCTGGAACATGTGCATCAAATTTTCAGGGATTACAATGTTTCAGTAACGATATTTTGCGTAATATACCATCAATGTCATATTTATTACCCCATTTTGCTGCGTAACTCACATTATGTGCTCTCTGCGATTGCATATTCTTCACGTCACCCGTCAAACGCGGATCACATGATCTGTTTCTTCAATAATCTCCCATATCCTCTACACGACTGCTACGCACCTTCTGTCATACCACGTGGTGTCTCCTTCCCTGTATCCACTGTAGTGTCTACAATCACTATTTACTCTGCTGTGTGTTCCCTGACCTATGTTCAGATTTAACAGTATGTGGGTAGGTCTTCGACCCGATATCACTACTGTTAACAGAAACACAATGTAGTCTGGTCCCTGATCTACAATAGAGACAAAAGGCAAACACTCCTTACCTGGGCCTCCTGTTTAAGGCTGCACGCTTTCTTCTTGGGATCCAGTTTCCCGCTTTTCAGCCACAGATCAGACAGTAAACAGCCTCTTTACACACAACAATTCAGTCGGAGGTCTTTTCATTCAAGAAGAACCATTTATGCATATTCTCCAGCGTACATGTCTAACCAGCCATGCACTCTGACCTGTAGCTTACCAAGGGAATTCCGGATTACAAGGATCACAATGTGAAATAAGTTGTTAAAACCAGACTGTAGTTATCAGTAGGCTTTTCTAAGTGACAGCCGATAACACAGGAGGCTCGGGTTAGAAAGTTTTAGTAGTGTACACAGGCAGGCTAAATAATATACAGTCCAAGTATGTGAGTTTTGTCCGACTCTATACAGTAAGCAGTTTCTTTATATAGTGTTTACAATCAGCTTTTGCCCACCTTACTGACGTGGTCGGTCACAGGGCATTTCCATCACTATGGTCCGCAATAGTCTATACATACGTGGGTGCTGGGGTCGTGCTTTTAAAATGTTTTCCCATGGGAATAACACAGCCTTGCAAGGCACCTTGTACATTACAGTGTCCTTTTGTGATTGTAGCTGTTTCAAGGACCCTAGACTGTTACGATACAGTGGACAGTTAATTTCTTAATACGTTGCTTTGTCTCTCTGGTAAGGAGTTGTACTGTTATCTTCGATAGAGCTCACAAGGCCATCCTCCTCTGGGGAAGGAGTGCTGTTATGCATGTACATACATTTATTGTTCTGTAACCCAGCAAATAATTAATGATGACAGACATGAGCCTGCTGTACTGCTTACTGCCAGGTTCAGAATTCCATCACACTACAGCTTAGCTTCACCAATTACATGCAGGCTTAGTTCTACTGCCATATTGTACGGTACAATTCAATGCATTATATAGTATTTCGAGTCTAAACTGGAACTTCATATGTGTTTCTATATATTTTACGAACAACATCCATCCGGCCATATGCATGTTGTTCCGTCCTTTACCTTGACCGTGTGTATTTGTCCGTCCAGCTACGCTACTCTCCACATGTGATGTCCCAGCTTCCCTTCTTTGCCTGTAGCACCCTGTTAGGACGTCCTGTTTGGTAGGCACCTGTTCCGCTATATGTGATCGACTTCACTGCATAGATAATCATCGATGCGGTGGTCCAACGACCCGACTTGTCCACATGTGTACAGTTATGTGCACCGTGTCGTATGCAAACCTAGATGGTTTGGACGGGTACATACTACATGCGGGATGTACACATTCTGCTGACACATTCACATGCAGCCATTTACATATCTGTACCTGCGGTGGGTTGGTGACATGTGGGTAATGATTTGCCAGCGTGGCATTGCCTAACACAAACATCTTACCACAGTTCAGGTATGCACATTGTGTGTGGTTGTATAGCTGCACACGGATGCTAGCAGGTTTGGGTGCAGAGGTATACATGGGTGGGACTGACATGTACAATGAGGCTATTGTGTAGTACATCTGAATGCATGGGTTCTGCTTCTGGATATTACACTTCATCATACGCCATCCAGTGTATGCAACAGAGACGTTGCTGGGTGTGGGATATGTTGCTATGCACATGTTTGCCTGTGTTTGAGGTATCTTGCTTCCTTACTGTTGTTATGTCAACACAGCTACCCGGCTATGTACTGTCACTACTGCTTGTGACCATTATGGTTGGCACCTTTTCCAATGCCCATAGTGGGGCATGTTATGTGGAAACTTCGGAATTTGCAGGACTACACATACCCACTGCTAGTGCAGTTGACAGAACTTCACTTGTTTGCCATACTATAAGCTTATTCTGTAAGCATTTGGGTTCCTTATTTATGTTCTTATGCCATGTCTGTGTTTCATATAGTAATGTATATGTTTTATGCTACTATTACATGTATATTGCGGAATTTTCTTGACAGGGGATCGGAGGTCATTTTCCATTTTACGATTGTTGCAGGGACACAACTGTCCAATCAGGGACTGTCCATGGCACATTGGGACAGCAGGTAACCCTGGTGACCATGCCCATGTCGCTACTGGGGTTTCCACCTTTTCCAGTTTCCGATCTGGGATATTTCCGGGACTCACATCTGACTTTACAGGCCGACACATACACACGGTCACTATATAGCATAGAACTTCACTTGTTTGCCTAAATATAAGCTTATTGTTGTGGCAATTTGCTTGCTTATTCTGTTTCTTGTGTCATTTAGGTATTTCTGTTACAGAAATAACCAATTCATGCTACCATTACATTAAATACGGGATATCATTGTGTCCTACAATCGTAGCACATCAGCCATTTCTAATACGTTTTTTCGGGACACAACTGGCCATGGAGAGACTGCCCCAACCAAAGTGGGACAGGTGGTGACCTTAATCGCTGCTCCTATGTCGGTGCGGCGCGCTGACATGCGGCTGTACACCTTCTCTGAGTGTAAACACTGACGGTGCATTGCGGGACGAACGCGGTCTTATGCGTATCCTTTGCTCCTTGGACGGGTACACTTATGCCTTTGTGGCTTGTATTTGCTTCTCCGTTAATTTGGGACGGGTACTATGTTGCATACTGTCCGTGCGTTTCATTCTGCACGGGACCTGGCTGCTGCCATTACTATTGTGGGCGGACCGTGGCTGTCAGCACATTAGGTTGCTCACCTCATGCCGGCTTAGACACGCCTCCAGACGCATCCTACCTGGGCTCGCTCACGTACACTACGCACGTGTCTGTGATTCCGGTGCACTCTCATTAATATGTATATGGCGCTACTGCGCCAGCTATTCACTGCACCGCCGGCGCAGGCCTTACGCCGGCCTTGCGCCGAGCTTCATGAATCCCGGGGATTATGTTCCCACTGAAACAACTGATTCATTCTGGAAATAGTTGATGCTTGACTCCCTGGGAAGCCTGGCAGCAGTATTTGGTAAAACAGGTTAAGTAGAAAACATAACTTTTTCCCTGTAAAAACACAGTAGAAAACATTTAAATACTCACCACATCCTCAAAAAAGTAAAATCACATAACATTTACCACAGAAAAGATATTTTTAAATAAAATTTTTATATTTTTTTACCTCAAAAGTAAAAATGTGGCTCTCCCATTTAGAAGTAAATGAAAGTCGCGACAGTCAAATAAAACAAGTTTCTATAGCTTTAAAATTACTATTTTACAGAAAAATTACAATTCTGTCAGAAAAGTAAAGTGAATTTTTCCCCCACAGGGAACTTGTCTGCCTAACAATGGAATTTTAGTTAGCCATTTGTCCTCAAACGTCCACAAGAGGAGAGCTCTTCAGGTGCAGGGAGGCTCTAAAGGGCTTGGCACCCAAACCTGACTTTTTTAATCAACTCAGCTCAGGCTGACTAATGGTATGTGTGCATGGAAGGTGCACTGAAAGCTTTGGATGCTGGATGGCTGTTATTCTTAGCAAGATATAACCGACGTAGCTGAGGATATTCAGCACTGACCCATATGATGAACATCTACAACTCCTGATCTTCTTGTGTGCTTAGATGTACCTTTTTATATTTCATGTAATGCAATCTAGTGCTGCATGTCTGGATAGTGCAATGTTCTATAGCTGTGATTCAGAAACAGTGGTTATAAATAGCCTTATTAGTGTTATCATCATGCCAACTGGCCCTTGTTTGTGGAATATAATGCATTAGTGCCATTTTGCATAATCCTGCTCTATACCGTGCAACTGTAGAAAAGGGAGTTTCATTAGATATTCTGCAGACTTACAGCTCTAGAGTTAAGGAAGATGTCTACATGCTAAAACACTCCATCTTTAGCAGAAAACCCTGTGGTGGATGTCAGTCACACTGAAGCCAACATTGTGATGTAGAGGTAACAAAGAATCTAGAATGCTGTCATGGTACTGCACCATCTGGCTATGGGGGAGTGGAATGTCTGTATATAACATTAACTCAGGCTGACAAACAAGTGCATAAAGAAGGGAAGGTTGTGGCACAGGTGCAATACAGAAATGGACATAGGCTGTGCATAGTGCTGAGACTTGGCTCATAAACATGTGCATGGGGGGGTTCAGCATAAGCATCGAGGTCCCACAGCATACCATGCACACCCACTGACTGCCCTATTTTGTCTACAGGTGTACATCTACTCTCATAGCCACCAACAGAGGCAATGGCTGAAAAAGTTCACTGCCCAGGAGAATAAAATGTTCTTGTAAACTGTCTGCACTCATGACATATCCCTTCTAGGCAAAGCTGTCACAGACAAGTAGCATCAAGACCACATTAAGTAGGGACTGGTGCAGAATGTGAATGTTATGAGCAGCCCTAATATGTCTCAACATTGGACTAATATGTTATGATATGATATATGATATGATATGATATGATATGATATGGCATGGCATGGCATGACATCATATGATATGATAAGATACAATATGATATGACATGACAGGATATGATATGGCATACAAAGGAAAATGCACAGAGCCTTGCAGGTAAGGCAAGTGTACCAGGAGGGTGGACTACCACAACTAAAGATTGAGCATGAAGACTCTGATGCCACTTACCTGTCAGAGAGAGTCATATGCAGGGGTTGCTTAGATGAGAGATTTGGTCTGATACCCTCTGCCCATGTGTCAGTTGTGGATGCAGCAGACAAATATTGTCTATTACAATATAACAATAAGGCATACTCTTACTCCCAGTGGAGGCTTGAATGTGAGTGCTGGGTTGACACCAACCACCTGTGTGTGACTTATGACTGCAGTAGGTTAGTATTATCCATTATAATACAGTATAACACATGCCACTGCATTTGAATGGAATGGTACACCATAGTCCACCTGTAAAACCATCTTTCTTGGCACCTTTAATTTATAGCACTGTTCATGCCAAGTGTGGGGGGTTATAGAAGCATACTAGTGGGAAGACAGTGTTTTCATGTGTTTTTCTGCTTTCAAAGGCTCCATCACAGCAGAATAGCATGGTCTGAAAGTAGAACTTCACCTGTGAAAGTCGATGATGGAAACATGTAGGGTAGGTTGATGACACAATGGAACTGTCTGCAGTACAACAGGGGAGGTGGGGGTCACTCACATCCACCATTACAGAGGCTTCTGTAGAGGTACAGACTGAGCACACATCCTCATCAAGTCATGAAGGACACCTTCTACCTGAGAATAATCCCTCACTGCATCAACATGTGTTTCCATCTGATGCAGCATCTAAAATGTACACTGCCTCTGAGGTGTAAATACTGACTATAGGGATAGACATGGGATTTAGGCACCACCATGATTCCATGACTGCAATACATGGCATTAAGTTAAGTAAATGTAAAGGTCAGTGATCCAGGCAAGTTTAGTTGCTACCTTCAGCATTGTGAAGATGGTATGTGCGTGGATTCCAGGAGTATGTGCAACTAGTTTAGAGAGATGATGGGTATAGGGACAGGGAGCAGACAATATTATTGTGGCTTGGCGGTAAATATTGCCTCCTTTCATGCCTGCAGTCTGCTTCCAGATGCCATGTTTTTTTGCCTATGGAAGAGTCAGAATGTGGATAAATTAGACACAAATTGTCCCAAATGAGACTGTTCAGGTGTCTGGAGAAATGGCATCACTGCAACTAGTTGTTAGAGACTGACAGCACTGCCCGTAGTTGATGATCACTTTATGGGAAACTGCTTATAAGCACATGGCATGCATCATCCAGGTCTCATAGTTCTGTACCTTCCTTGCTATAGAGTACACTGAACCCTGACAGCTCAAGGCAAAGCAGTGGGGGGACTGCCAATGATCCCATTGTATCAACTTGACCACTACACTGGAGGATAGGATTTTTGACTTACCACATCCTTCTAGCATACATGGCTACAATATTCACCTCCCATGACCCTTCCCCATCTCATAGTGTCATCTGCTGCTGTATTCCTTCATGTACCCATTCAAGTGATAATGTCTGTATACTGTCCACCCCCTAATCTCCATGAATATGGTTACATCTGATGCATTGTGTGGCCAGTAGATGAATTACACTACATAATGTGGTTGTGTGGGTGTGAGGATACATGGATCTTTTTTTTTTCTATGTTTTCTATATTATGGCCCACAGTTATGGTGATGTACTGTGTCTCTGCCTTGACTGTTATTGCTGCTGTGTTCCTCACCTAACTCTCCATCCTGTTTTTTGGCTGCTGGTACAACTGGTATGGAAGGTTCTCCCATGATGTTAACCTACCAGTCTAATTGTTTGTGCAACTCCATGTTGTTCAGCAATAGTCATGTAAAAGAAATATTGCTGCAGAATTCAGGACTGTATATATCCCATCTGATATATCTAAGCAATGTAAGTTTCTGTTAGGTAGACCAAACATTTGTTTTACTAAATTATGTATTTTAGCAGGTGCATTATAGTTCATTTTCCTCATGGGTCTGAGGGGTGTGGATGGGAGTCATCAACCAGGGATCTAGGGGATATCCAGCATCCCCTGCAACACATAACAAACAAGAGATTATATGTGGACTACTCCATTCATGAATGGTACTTGTGTGTACAGACCTGTCTTTTAAAACTGTGTGTGTACCTACTAGCTAGATGACTTTATGAGAAATTCAGTTGCAGAAATTTTTGGTATAGGTCAGAATTGAGCCAGGCATGAAACTTGTGGGAACTACGTAGGAGGTACATAGACAGATTATAAATAATGTCCTGTGTATTGTATATCACTTGGCAGTTAATCCTCTGGAACAGGTGGGGCATTGAAGGCAATGTATCTGTGCAAACTTTGCTTTCTAGTACCTCAAAAAAGTGGTCAATGTCATAACATGCCAGCATGGTGTTGGTTCCCTCCCTGTACAAACTTGCGGAACCAGATATGTTCCTTTAGCTGCTGCAACATAATGCCAAGGGCCTTGTTCAGGATTCATGAGACAGATGCCTGTAATACCCATAATGTGTTCCACTAGTCACTGAATGGTTCATATATCTAAAATGGTTAAAGATACACATACCTTAGTATCCATAGGAGTAGGTACACCATTAAACCTACTGCAGTCCAGCTTGTGATCAACACAGTTCAATAAGGTTCTAGACTGGACCTGTGCTGCAGGGGATGAATTCCTGACTGCAATCAAGACAACAAGGGTTCGACCACTGGCCCTGGCACTGGATTAGCCAGGCAGGGAGGGGAAAGAGTGAAAGGGCGTGGCCCACTTAGTTCCTGCAGGTTGGATGGAGGAGTTGCATGCACTTGGAGGCAATTTGGTTGTGCTAACTTCTTGGTGGAGGCTAAGAAGGTCATCACTCATGTCTTAGGTAGTGAGGCAGGGATGCAGTGAGAGAACACCCTTGCAAAGGGGAGAGGATGTCTTTCACTATCATCCTATTGCATGCTCCTCCATTACTCCTGACCTAGTGTGTGCACTGGGTATGTGGACAACGGAAAGTCAAAAATCTCACACCACCCTTGGTTGCTGTTTGTATGATGGCTCCTCCTTGCCAGCTCTCACTCTGGTGATGGGGAATGATTAGATCAATTTGCTGTAGATGGGACTGTGGGAATAAAGAGTACAAAATAGGTTTGATAAGCTCCTGTGCAATCTCCCTCTCCATAAGGAAATAGCCCATAATTTGGTGGTCACTCTACTGGTGGTGCACTTTCTATACCTTCTCAATTAGTGCATATGGCTATAACCCTAACACTGTGGACATTGGCTCTGAGGGTGACTGTAGCAGTGATAATTAAACATAATTTCCAACACATATACCACAATTCTTGGTGCCATGGTACAGTGGAACTATTTTATAAATTTCTGAATCTATCCATCATTTTGGATGTCATCATTTGCATAAACCATGTGTCTCACTTATATGAATTTTCTCATTTCCATGTCATAATGCCCTGATAAGGAGGCATTGTATACCAGTCTATTTTTCCCTTTAATGATTGTGCTATCTGTGTGTCTCTGGATTACCCACACCCTTTGTGTTACCATTACCCATGCTAATGATTGTACTGGACAATATGATTAGCATCTGTTAATTCCAGCATGAAGAATATTTTCTATACCTGAAAGTAATTTCCTGCATATTTTAGTCCTATTGCATTTGATATTAATTTTGCTCTGTTAGCTGGTCTATGCAAACCCTTTTGTGTCAAGGAATATAATGGTACTTTATTTTTTTCTAACAGTATTGATAACCTTATAGTTTATTTATATATATTTTTAATTATTTTTGCTCTGTATTTATGTTGTCCTTTAGCTCTACCTCCTATTCACCCCATAAATCCATTCATTTCCCATGGACCCTGGGGCCAGAGATCCAGGAGCCTGGTGTAGGACTGTACCCCTTACAGCAGATCATGGTTTGCTACAAGCCCTGTTATTCCACTGCATATGTTCACTGGTATTCAGAGGATTTGTATGCAGCAGTTTGGAATGCATGTCTATCCCTCCACATATAATGTGATCAAATGACCTTTTCCCCTTTTAGAGAGGCATGTTCATGGGAACCACTAGAGAAACTACCACAGATAGTGTTCCCTAAGTATATGTCCTCTTCCCTACCCTGAAGAAAAGCAAGCAGGCTAAGCCTTTTCATTTATCCCCTCATCCGTGCTAGTTCCAGCTTAAGTCCAAGTTGCTAATTGAACTCAGGATGTCTGAGATGTTGTTAAGCCCTTACCATCAAACCTGGCTTTAGGATTTGTATTTAGGACAGTGATCAAATCTATATATTAACTCATCTATGTTTTTAATTTAATTAAATTAAGATCCTTCTGTATCTGATATAATTCAGTATTGCAGTCTTTATTTTTTGTCTATGCCGTGAGAATCTCATATCATACCTCCATGGTTTAGTGTGTTCCATAATCCAATAGTGTTTATTTCAGCTTGGTTATGGTCCCTGTCAGTGTTTTAGACCCACCTCTGAGGATGGCTGTTTTGTTGCAGGGTGAGTGCCTATACTCCTGTGAGGCTGGGTTATGTTTAAACTCATGGAGTATGACAGTGAGTTTTGGCTCTCTGTTTTTTTTTTTTTCCATAATACATTTTTATTGATATATATTTTCAAAATACAATAAAATCACACACATAATTCATTACTATTACTATCAAAACTATATACAATATCCACATGAAATGCTTCCATATAAAAATCGTCATTATTCCAAAAAAGAAGACACCAGGGAAGAAAAACAAAGCCGAAACATTTGTAGAAGTACTTTGCGTCCATACATATCATACATGTTTTCAAAGCATTGTTTCCTCCACATATACATCCAAACTTTAATATATTCCTAATAACAGTATTATGCTAATATAATGTTAAAAACCTTTTCCCATATTTTCGGATTATTAATATTTTTGTTACTTTGCTTCAGGAGTAATTTATGTGGTAATATATGCTTTATTGCCACAAGCTTGAAATTATCCCATGATGTCTTGTCTGGTTCTAACCAATTTGTAGCTATATATAACTTCATCAGCAAAAAAATATTCATACATATTATAGTCTGTGACCTAGAGAGCTCTCTTGGAGGAACATGTAGAATCATAAATTCCCATGATAACGTTGAACTTTGATAACCCATCTTTTGTAGTTGTGTTCTAAGAGAGTTCCAAAGTTTATATATACACTTGCAGCCCCAGAACATATGAAGAAGATCCGCCATTTGATTTGTGCAATATGGACAAGTTGGAGAATTCCTAGGATTAAATTTATGTAACCTTAGACGAGTATAATAAGCATTATTCCAAATCATCAACTGCGTATACATCAACTTTTGAAAAGAGACTGATTTTATTGTTAAATCAATTGCTTTTAATACCTGATTATCTGCTACTATCATTTTGTTTACCCAATACCCTGACAACAGAATTTTATCCTGGAATTTTAAATCTTTAATTAATTTATTTGTTGTTGTTATAAATTTGACCTCCTGTTGGAGAGCCTGCCACAATTCAGAGCATTTATCCACAATTCCGACTACCGGTTTAAAGTTTTCAAAATGACTCAGAGCAAGTTCTCTGATTTGTCTCATGACAACCACATAACTCTTAAGAAGATTCAATTCCTGCCTAACTTGCGAAGCCGATAAATGAAATTTATTAAAAACATCAATCAGAGTCAAATTAACTATTAATGGGAATTTACTAAGAATAGTCAACTGATTATTTAGTTTAAAATTGGGATTCCTATGGAAAGGCTGAAAAACCATCATATATTGCAACAAGTCTACTGATTGGAATAAATTTTGCAAAGATGACACATATGTTTTTAAGTGGTCCATAATCCCATACTTTATCAAACTACTTTTATCCAAAAAGGGTAAAGCTTTAGGATTTATGTTCCGATCTAGAATATGTTTTTTAATTTCTCCATGTCTTGTGGGTTTCTAATACCATGACTGGAATGGACCCCATTCCTAAGTCAAAGTACAATTAAAGTTTATGAAATTAGTATTATTTCTTTCTTTGACATCAGCCTAAAGTGTTCTTCACAGCACTCATAATATGCCCAGTAATGACTCTTTCTGCATTTCATATGGAGTTACATGTATTGGTAACATATCTAAATGCAAATTTAGATTCATTTTTATAAGACCCATTGCTCCTACTACTATTTGAACTGTCTGGGTTTCTTTCTTCCACATTGCTCTTGTTTCTGCCTGCAAATCCTGATATTTTATGACTTTGTGTCTCTCTGAACACAAGACACTGTAGTCACTGGGTGTAGCTATTTCAATGATCAATGCTACTTTTGTCTTCTTTTCATGAACCATTATATCTGGTTTTCTTGCATCTGTCTTTGGAACTGTTGGTAATAGATGATCCCATGTGATGTAAACTTCATCATTTTCTATGATGCTTTGTGGCTCATGTTTCCAGGGTTTTCAGCCACTTCAATACCATAATGTTTGCACAATCCCCAGTGCAACAGTCTTGCCACATTATTATACCTTTCAGTATACAATCCTTCTGCCATTAGTATGTCACAACCAGCAACAAGGTGTGTGACTGTTTCCAGTTCTGTTTTACAAAATCTACATTTGTCTGTTTCTCCCACATGTTCAATGGACTTTGTAAACCAACATGTATGTAGCCTACTATCTTGGGCTGCCAATATTAACCTTTCATTTTTTTATTTGAATTTGCCTCTCCTTAATCATTCCTGCTTTCGATCCTGATCAACATAAGGTTTTTCCAGAAGATTTATATACTTGTAACTATATTTATGCATTTTCCACATTTCTTGTCTTCTCATCTGATCCTTCACCTTTTATTCTTTCTTTTGTTTTTTTGGCACATTCAGTTGCTGCCCGATTTTTATCTACTTCTGGTTTGATTTCCATTCCTGATTGACACCAATATGTTTCTGCTAGACTAACTTTCACTATGTTTGGGTCTTGTGAGGTCAGCAGATATGTGTGCAGTCCCACAATTGCAAATCTATACATGTAATCAATTTCAAGGAGGCCCATACCTCCTTCAGAATGGGGAATATATAATCTTGGTATGCAATGATTTTTATAAATCATCTGGTGACCATGAAGCATCCTTCTTGTTTTCCTGTCTAATCTATCCAATATGTTTTGGGCCAATCAATCACTCCAAAACTGTAAGTTAGGATAGGAAGAGCAAATTAGTTTATAGCTTGAATCTTGTTCATAGATGTCAATGCTGTTTTCAGGATTAATTTAAGTCTTCTAAAATATTCCTTACTATGTTTTATTCACATTTGTTCATGTTTTATTGTTGATCCTTCATCAATTCCCAAATATTTATACACCCCCTCTTTCTCAAGTTCTTTTATATCACATTATTGTCCCAAACTGATGTTTTCCTGGCGTTGCAGTTTTCCTGCTTTAAATGTTGATTTTGCACATTTATCAAGACCAAATGGCATTCTTATTTCATCTGAAAATGTTTTGACTACTTGACGTTATTCTTTCAGTTCCTCATCTGATGAGCTATACAGTTTTAAATCATCAACAAAGGGAAGGTGAGAGGTCTTTACACTTTGTTGTTTTCTAGGAGCCAAGTTATAGCCATGGCCTAATCTGTTAAATAGACAGCTTAATGGTTTAAGGACAAGACAGAATAGCAGTGAAAAGGAGTCACCCTGGAATCTCTCTCTTTGAATCTTTATCCCTGGAATAATAATTTGCCCTTTATCATGGCTTAATTTCAAAGTGGTCTGCCATTATTTCATGGTCACTGTAATATAGTCAGTCAGTGTAGGGTGTATCTTATACATTTTTAAGCATGCTTTTATCTAAGAATGTGGGATATTATCAAATGCGTTTTTGCAGTCAATCCATGCATTACTTAGATTCTTCCCCCTTTTTACAGTTCTCCAATATGACTTTGTTCCATACCATCATCATCATCAGCCCCCTTTTTCCCATTTTTCTACATGGGGTTGGGGTATCATGTTAACTGTCATTAACTCTCAATTCAGTGCCACACTCCTGCATTCTTCAACACTCATGCCTGACTGTTGCAGATCTTCTTTCACACAATCCATCCACCTCTTTGCTGGATGTCCTTGCTTCCTCTTACCTTCTTCCTGTCTGTCCCAACTCTTCCTCACCAGATTATTTTCTGCTTTTCTACACATGCCCAAACCACTGTAATCTGTTCTCTTTGGTCTTTTCTGCAATTGGAGCTACTTTGGCTTTTGCTCTTATGTCCACATTTCTTCATCTGTCTCACAGTGTGCATCCTACCACCTTTCTCAGGCACTTCATTTCCATCATCTCTAGCTTCTTGAACTGTTCTGCCTTTACTGCCCAGGTTTCTGTACCATACAGTAGTACTGGTCACACCACTGTCTTGTACACCTTACTTTCCAGCTTCTTTGGTATTCTTCTGTCATAGACTACACCTGATACTCTATGCCAGTTGGCTGCAGCCCCTCTGATTCTAACTTTGACCTCTTCATTCAGACTACCCTTCTCCTCAACTACTCCTCCCAGATACTTGAAGCTGTTTGCCTGTTCCAATATCTTCCCTTCTATCTTTATTCTCAGCTTCTTCTGATTTCCCCAGTTTGCTGCCATTACCACCATCTTATCTGTGCTTAGTTTCATCCCACGTGCCTTCAGATTTGCATTCCAGTCACCTATCCTTTGCTGAAGTTCTAGCTCAGAGTCTGCCTGCACTGCCACATCATCTGCATACAGCAGCTTTTGTTGATCCGTCCCCTCCAACCTGTTTGCTATTGTAGTCCATCACCAGTATGAACAGCAGTGAGCTCAGAGCTGATCCCTGATGTATACCCACACCCATTGGGAACCCCTCTGTGA
Organism: Protopterus annectens; assembly: GCF_019279795.1. Classification (NCBI taxonomy): domain Eukaryota; kingdom Metazoa; phylum Chordata; order Ceratodontiformes; family Protopteridae; genus Protopterus; species Protopterus annectens. The sequence continues at coordinate 966,365,993 of NC_056737.1, forward strand.
GGCCGAACACCATCCATACTTGAGTCATTGGGTCCTTGTACATACCCTGCAATAATTCTAGCAATGTTTCTGGGACTTCAAACCACCACAGTAATGCCCAGATCAACTTTCTTGGGACCTTGTCACATGCTTTCTCCAAGTCTAGGAATGCCCAGTTGGACTCTCTCTGGACTCTTTCCTCATCTCTAGGTTCTTCTTAAGTATCTGTCTCAATGCAAACATCAGTTTAGTTGTGCTGCATCCTAATCTGAATCCAAACTGCTCATCTCCCATCGTACATTCTACTACTCTGTGTATCTGTGTATCAGTCACCCTCTCCAGAACTTTCATGCAGTGTGATAGGAGTTTGATGCCTCTGTACTGCCCACAGTTGTGGATGTCCCCTTTGTTGTTGTACACTGGCATGAGTATGTTTATTCTCCAGTCATCTGGGATACCCCTTTCTCTCCACACTGCTATTAGTACCCTCAGATGCCATCTCTCCCCCATCTCATCCAGTATCTTTATCATATCTGCTGTGACCTCATCTGAGCCTGCTGCTTTATCATATCTGCTGTGACCTCATCTGAGCCTGCTGCTTTATCATATCTGCTGTCACCTCATCTGAGCCTGCTGCTTTATCATATCTGCTGTGACCTCATCTGATCCTGCTGCTTTCCCTGCCTTCATCTTTCTTAGTGCTGTTCTTACTTCTTCTAGGGTGGGCTCCTCTTCTTCTCTCATCATAGGCTGTTTCTGGGGCAGTACAGCTTCTGTGGGATTTTCTTCATTCAAAAGCTGCTGGAAATACTCCTTCCCATCTGCCTTTGATGTCCTGTGGACTGGTGAGCAGGTTATTGCTGGCATCCCTTATGAAGGGTGTCTGACTATCTTCTTTATACTTCTGTCTTTGCCTTGCAACCTGATATAGTTTCTTTGTGCCACTTACTGAGTCACTTTCCAGAAGCTGATACAGTGCCTCTGATGCCCTATTCTTTGCTATTGCAACTTCTTTCTTAGCTTCTTTATTAGCCAACCAGTAGTCGTTCCTAGCCTGGTCAGTCTTTTCTGTCTCCCACTTCTTCCTGCACTCCTTCTTTCTTTTGATGACTTCCTGGACTTCTGCATTCCACCACCACCTTTCCTTATGTACCTTATTTCCATACCTGGCTCTGCCACATATCTTTTCTGTAGTCCTAACACATGCTGTTTTTTAGGCGCTGCCATTCTTCTTCAACTCCACCTATTTCCTCCTCTTCTTGAGGTGCTAGAGCCCTGAGTAATTCCTTGAACTGTTGTACTTTCTCTCCAGTCATCTTCCAGGTCTTCAGCCTGGTCTCTGTTGACCTTAGAGCCTTCTCTGACCACTGCTTGCAGCTGATTGTGGCAACTACTGGTTTATGCTCTGGGCTGACTGTTTCACTGGGGATGACTTGCAATCATGGATTCTGCCCCAGTGCATTTTCCTTACTAGGAGGAAGTTTACCTGAGTTGCATGTTGACTACTCTTGTATGTGATCTTGTGACTTTATCGCTTTCTGAACCATGTGTTGGCTACTATCAAGCCATTTTCCAGACAGAAGTCTAGAATGGCTTCTCCTTCATTTCTGTTGCTCCACCCATGTGAACCCAGGCAGTCCTCATATCCTGTTCTGTCTGTCCCGATATATGTATTCAAGTCACTCATTATCAACACCAGTTCAAGTTGTCCTGCTTTATCTAGTATGTCCTGTAACTGCTGTCTGAATGCACTCTTTTCCTAAATATCACAACCCTGCTGTGGGGCATAGACTGAGATTATAAATATTGCCCTATCATTACAATGGAGCCAGACTGCCATGAGTCTGTCATTAATTCTGATGATATCCCTTAGTCCTTCTGAAGCCTCTCTCTCACCACAGTTCCTACACCATTTCTAGCCTGTCCTCCACCTGAGTAGTAGACTCTGGATCACAAGCCAAGTGACATTGCTGCACTGCCCGCCAAATGCCTGAACCTGCGGTTCCTCTCATACTGAGCAGGATTACTATTGCAACAACCCATCATCAGTAGCGTAAAACTAACCTGTCTCACGACGGTCTAATCCCAGCTCACATTCCCTATTAGTGCGTGAACAATCCAACGCTTGGTGAATTCTGCTTCACAATGATAGGAAGAGCTGACATCGATGGATCAAAAAGCGGTGTCACTATGAATGCTTGGCCGCCACAAGCCAATTGTCCCTGTGGTAACTTTTCTGATACCTCCTGCTTAAAACCCAAAAAGCCAGAAGATGAGATGGAAGGGCAGTGCAGCAAAGCCACAATGGCTATAATTTGGCTCCTAAAAAACAAAAAAGTATAAAGACCTCTCATCTTCCCTTTGTTCCATATGACTTTCAGTTATTACCCTATTGTTCTATTACCATGATTGAATTTTCTTCTAAATGACTATCAACTTTGTCGGCATCAATTCCAGTGTATAGTTTATATGTCGTCGGAAAGCAAGTTATTGGTCTATAAGTTTTAGGATAACTTGCAGGTTTACTTTTAAGTAGGAGCATTGTTTTTGCTGTTGTTAACCATGTTGGTGTCTTTTTGGGGTGTGCATATAAATGGTTCTTACTCATGGCTAAATCTTCATGCAAAGATGTTAATACTTTTAGCCAGAAGTTAGGTACTGCATCTGGGCCTGGGTTTTTTCAATTGGAGGAATTTCTTAACTTTATTTCAATGCATCTTGCCATTATTTCATCCCTTTTCATATCCTGTATATTTGAACTTCTTATTCTTTCTTTTACTTCTTCTATCCATTTAGCATCTTTGTTATGTCCCACAGGATCTTCATACATATTTCTCCAAAGTGTAGCTATTTCTTTTTTGGATGGTCTTTCAATTCCTTTTGTTTTGTTTCCCAATTCTCTATAGAACTTTTTGGGGTCATCAACAAATTGCTTATTTTCTTCTTTTCCTTTATAGTTATCTGTGTATCTTCTACGTTTTCTGCCTGTGCTGAGATTTTTAGTTTATTATTTGCAATAGTACAAGATAGATCCTAATCTGTTATAATACTGCACATTGCTTTTATCATGTCTCTCTTTCTGAGTATTTTTGTCAATCCTTTTCCTCTTCTATACTCTTCTAACAGTGACACTTCTTGTCTTAATTACTTTATAGTTTTCTCTGTTCGATACTTCCATGATGGTTTTTGATTTCTCCCCTTCCTCTCCCTTACTACCTTGTGTTCTTGTGGTAAAGTTTTATCTGTTATTAATTTAGCTGCACATTAATATATCCTGTTTATTTCTGTTATATTGCATGGATCTCTATGGACAGTCCTAATTACTGTGTTCATTTGTTTTATCAAATCTCTGACTTTTGGGTTTTATTGACCTTCTGCAGTGTAATTATTTCATTGATCTTAATATGTCTAGCTCTATTAAATCAAGCAACTTTTATTTTAGCTCATTTTCTTCTAAACTAAGGGCACATTTTTTTTGTTCTCTATTTCTGCGGGCATTCTATAGAGTGCTCCATAATATCTTCCTATGGCACATTCTCTTCAATTTATTCTCATGTCATCTGTTGCTCCATCATATGGAAACTCACTGGTATATCACTCCTCAACACTGACTGCATCCGAATTGCCACAGAGCTGACCACTCCATAACCTAGTTGATGTCAATGAAGGTCTGTGCCACATTGTGGCCGAGTACTGTTCCCTCTCTCTGTCACCTGTAACCCACAATGTTATGTCTTGACAGACTACAGCCTCCCATTGAATCCATTGTTGCTTTCCTGTGGGACTTTGGCTGTCCTTTTCTTTGACTGGGAAACCTACACTACCACAAATAGATGTGCACTGTACTTCCTGGATGCCGGTTCCTTGGACCAGGGTTCAGATCCCAGTTGAGAATCAGAAGATATGGGATGTAGTCCTTACTAGTGTAGCATCACTGTGTTTTGTGCCTGTATTTTCCCAATCACTGGTGTTGAATATGGGGTAGAGACTGATTTACCATTGAACCCTTCTGTACTTTAGGCCATATTGAGGTGGATTTCTTGCAGCTGGTTGATGACCTGATGAGAATTGTGTACCTCATCCCCTCGACTGTCCCATCTTGCATGCCGTTACATTCATGGACATTTTCTGTGCTCACATGGGAGTCTGTAGCTGGTGCATTGTTCTCTGATATGGGCATAATGTCAAGTTCATGAGTAGGCTGTTTTGGTCAAATTCAACTATAAACACAAAATACAGTTACAAGTGGGAACCTGTTGTTTGTGGGAGCAACTTGATGCCCCAGCCTCTCAGGGTGAACTCAGATAGATTGACAAAGATCTCAGAGGTGAGGTTTCATCCTTCAAAGGTACATGTGAGTTGAGGCTTGCTGCCTATGTTGGGGACAACTACAAGGTCTTTTTTTGGCGATGTCAGGGACCGAAGATGCAGTGCCCAGCAATGCACTGAGTTGATGCATGGGACCAATGCATGCTCATACTCAGGGTACATGGCCAACATGTTGGCAGACGGATTTGGCTTGGCCTTTGCACCCTTGTATCTTCCTGGCTTTCCCCTATGATGAGTCATGTCCACATACTCTCTTTCAGATTGCATCAGGGTGGGTCCAAAGAAGGATCTCTCCAAGGCTGAGGCAATGGTTCAGTGGGAGTCTTCTTGCCTGCATCAAGCACAACCATCTGGATTTGCTGCTGACCTTGTTTGGTCTCGGTCTGTCTAATGGATTCATGCCAGGGATTTAAAGAAATGCTGGGGTTGTCCCACTCCATAGGGAGCATCCAACACTGACTAACTGTGGGCCTGTGGGCATCACCAGCTTTGTCTGTGGATTGGTGGAGCACATCATTGTAGAACTTGTTGGCAAGAACATCAGCAGTTTGTAATCCCTTGATCTAATCCAGTTTGGGTTCATTGTGGTTGGATCTTCCCTCGTGGCTTGGTAGCTGTCTTTGAGGAGGTTGCTTGCAGACTTTTTGGGATTCTTGCCTCAAGGCTTTTGGTACCATCCCACATTCTGGCATTTCTGGTAAGATGATCAAGCAGAATATGGACCCCTATATTGCCCACTGGGTGCCAGACTGGCTTACTGGCAGACACCAAGTTTATTGGTGTGGGGGCCACAATTTTATTAAACAGGGCCACTGCTGGTGTATATCCATCAAGGGATAGTCCTTGAACCACTTCTCTTTGGTATACATTTCTCCTGTGTAAAGTCTTATTGTTAGTAGACTGTGACTGACTGGTTTTGTGGATGGCTACAAGCTCTAACCTTTTGGTGACTGTCTGGCTTACTTCTGGGTTCTCTGGGAGGACCTGTCAAATGTGGCAGGTGGTGTCTGGAATGTGGCCTTGATCTGGATGCCAAGGGTATTGTGTTCTTTGGCAGGCAGGGGTGTTCATACAGCTGCCACATGGATGATACCTTTTGAAAAATTATGCAATTGATGGAGACCTAGGCACTTTCATTGGTAGTGAATTGTTCTTTGACTGCTATTAGGCCACTATAATTGGGGGTCCTTTTGTCTAGCCAGGCTGATTACTTCAGTTGTTTCTACTTAGTCAGGGGAATTTGTCATCCCTCTCTACTCCTCTCTCACAAGACCCATGATATAGTGTGGTGCTCCTTTCAGTGTGCACTTGTCTGGACATGTGGCATGATTAATGTGACCATGATATTTCCTTGTTAGGGGTGTCAAAGGCATGTCTTTCTTGTGTAGAATAGACTGCCTTGGAATACTTTCTTTTACATTTCCTGCAGACTCTTGAGGGAGGATAATTTACATCACTTGCTGGGCCTTCAGTGGTCAAGTGCTGTGTGACCTCTTGCACATCTGTTTGACAGGTAACACTCTGAACACCCACTCAAGAAAACTGAACTGCCATAGCAGGGGGGAATTTCATGGCAAGATGGGTGTCTCTCTCAGAGAGTCCCACTTTTGTGGAGTGGGCTTCCTTTGGATGTGGGAATGGAGTGGCTCTCTGACCATCTTTGGACACAACCTGGATGAACAGATTGGAGGCCATGGGTTCATTTCATGTCTGGCCTTTTGAGCCCTCACTGGGAAAATGAAACTACGTGGCCTTTGCTCATGTTACCGAGTGCTGGGAAGATGGGATATTGAGGTTGGACTGCAGGTAATCTGTCTGACCAACAGCCTGATATGTGCCTATGAACCTAAAAAAAAAAGCAAGTTTTCCAGCTTTTTATTTAACTGGTATTTGAATTCTTCAATTTTAGTGTCATATGAAGGAATCCTGTTAATTTTAGGCCACATATTATAATTAACTGTTAGCATTAAATTAAAACATTTTAGTCTAATTAAGGGCAAAATAGGACCTTGAAGCCTGAGTTGGTAGTAGCTCAGGTGGAATATAAAAGATCCCACAGCACCTATTGAAAAGAGTTTGGGATGTTCTTCAAGGCCCTGGCCAAATTCCCCCTAGTAGTATAAATACCATCTTGGGTCTTCAATGAAAAGAGGCCACTAACATAATTGGACTAATGCAGTCAGTAAAGGATATATAAATAAATATATAAGTTCAAACTTAGGACAATGTTCATTAGATGTTAGTAGTCTGTTGGTTGCTGTTTTGATTCTAAAAGCACAGGAATAGTATGTAAAACTGAGTCAGCATCTCTAAAAATGTCTTTTAGATTTGAAAGGCTTGCCCAGTTTTTTTTTAGTACTTTTAGATGAGGCTGGTCTGCTAGGTTCCTTTCTTGCACTCATATCTGATCTTTCTAGAATACAATTAAAGCAATCTCCTAATATCAAGGTTCCTTTCATTTGTGTCTTTCGGCTTTTCCTGGTTAGGGGTCGCCACAGCGGAACTCCAGTCCGCTAATGATTGGCAGTAGAGTTTTACGTGCTGGCTTGCTGGGCCTAATGCACAACCTTCAACAAAGGAATGCCCATTCATGCATGTCGCCACACAGAAGATGCTCTAACTGAGTATCGAATGGGCAACATCTAACTGTGAGGCGACAACGCTACCGCAGCACCACCACCGCAGTCTCGAAGCACCACCACCGCAGTCTATCAAGGTTCCTTTCACAAACGAAAAACAAGAAACCAAACTACTGAAAAGTAAGCGAGGATGAACGCAATGAGAGCCAGCAAACTGACAATAAGATAAAAGAAACTTGCATTTATTAGTAAGCGCTTTCGGTGTGGATCAGTGCCTCACCTTCATCAGACTGAAACAAAATGAAAATCAATTAACATTCTTTATATAGAAAAAATCTAACTATCAATGAATTAAAACCGAAATTAGTGAACCCAGTTAATTCTTAAAAAGGAAAGCCTTTGTGCACATTCTTCAATTAATATACTGGTAAGTTACATTGTTTTTAACTTGAAGTCATGTGCAAACATGAACACATTTCCTTTATCTTATTGAATTAATTAAAAACTAAAAAGCAGCAATACATATTAATTCAAAAAATCCATAATAGTTGCCATAAATAAAAACGACATCAAGCCTTATAGCTAGTTGACTAAGCTAGCAATAGCAAAATTGATAATGAAACTAACTATAAATTAGTTAGTACATTAAAATAAACAATATATAGTAAAAGTCAATTAGTTATTATGTATAAATATCTATCGCCGATGTAGTTACTAATAAATGAATATATATATATATATATATATATATATATATATATATATATATATATATATGTATATATATAAATATACAAACCTAATAATCTAATAAGATATAAATAAGTAATAATAATTAATAATGGATAAATACGAATACATCATTGTATTATGTATAAATACTAGAAAAAGCAGTACCTGTCAAATAATCATCTCTTAAGGGCATGCAATTTCAAAACACATTTAATAGATAGATTTTCATTCAGCCCTGGTGGAATGGACGCCCCTGTTTTTATTTGCCAAATAAGCTCAGCAATTTCTAGTAAAATCTGCCAAGGGCCTCCTCTAATGTCATTATCTCGATGTTGTAACACTAAAAATTAAAAAATATGTCCAGGGTATTCTAAAATGTGTTTAGCCAAAGCGTTTTTAATGTCCCCCTTGTTAATGGCATAAAAATGTTCGTACATGCGCTGTTTGAGTTTCCTTTCAGTTTTGCCAATGTAATATGCATTACAATGGCAACATAAGGCTGCATAAACCACACTTTTGCTATCACAATTGAATCTCGAACCAATCATGTATATTTTGTTGTTAATTATACATCTAGTCCCTTCAAATATGTGTTTGCACTGAGGGCAAGTACCACATTTGAACATACCTTTAACCCTACTATTTGGGACTCTTGTCTTTTTCTCAAGTAATGCTTTCAAGTTAAGCCCTCTCCTGTACGTAATACTTGGTTTCTCACCTAATGTTTTAATCAATGTTAATTCCTCTCTAATGACGTTCCAATTTTTATTTATAATATCCCTGATAAATACATAATCCAGGGAAAACGTTGATAAGAAGCTGGTCATGTAAACCCTATTATTCTTGTTATCCAATAAAGATTCCATTGGTATGGGCTGTTGCTGTAACCCACTAAGTAAAGGCTGAAAGTACCCATTTTTTCTTTTATGACAAACTTCTTGCTTTATATTAACAATCAAGGAAGCAGGGTAGCCTCTATGCATAAACATGCCTTGCAGGTTTTCACATTCAGTCTCAAACTCATCATCATCAGACACCATTCGGGCTGCCCTAACCATCTGACCTTTTATAATGGCCTTCTTTTGGTGGTAGGGGTGATTACTTGAAAATGCAAAAGGTATTTGAATGTGTAGGTTTCCTATAAATCCTACTGATGTACCTACGTTTACATCTGTCATTCACTAAAAGAATGTCTAAATAGTTAATCGAAGTATCATCAGTGTTATATGTAAACTCAAGGAAACTTGTCATGGTTGAAATGTTACGGATAAAGGTTGGAATAAGGGTTTTATCTCCTCTCCAAATGCAGAACATGTCATCCTGGTATCTTGTATACCAGGAGACATGCTGTTGGTAAAGACTGTTCTGAAATAGTAACTCATTTTCCCAATATGCCATGATGGCATTGGCAAAACTACCCCCACATGGTGACCCCATTGCTACACCCAACTTCTGCAAATACAGCTTTCCCTCAAAAACCATGAAATTGTTTGTCAAAACAATTTCCAATAAGGTTTCGATTACATATATGGTGTTCTCTTCTACTTTTTTTAGGACCAGAAAGTCCCTGATCCATTTAAGTCCAGTTTCCTGGGGGATAACTGTGTAGAGGTCTTTGATGTCTATGGTAATAAAGCATGCCTCAAGTTGATAGTCTAGTCTGTTTATGGTGCTCAAAAAACCCCAAGAATCTTTACATATCTGAGGCTCGCTATCAACCAATGGTTTTAAAATAGAATCAATATATTTGGCACAACTGTGTGTGATGGATCCCCTACCATCCACTATAGATCTAAATGGGGGACTATTAAGAGATTTGTGTATTTTAGGAGTACCAAATAAGGCAGGTGTTTTGGGTGCAATCATTGACAAGTATTGAAATAGGTCCTTGTCTATAGACCCCTCTAAAAACAAGTCATCCAATATTGACCTAATTTTTCTATATGCCTGGTTGATTTTGTTAAGGGACACTCTTTCATAAACATTTGTGTTAAGATGTTTTTGCATTGCTTCAACGTAAATGAAATTATCCATAAACACAAGCCCTCCTCCCTTGTCGGGATTCATGACCCTGATGTTACAGTCATTAAGTAGATGGAGAAAATCCTGTTCAGAAGTGCTGAGGATCTTTTAGTTGTTGATAAATGTTGCTTTTTCTCAGAGCTAGCCCTTAGATCCATTTCACAAATCTTTTCAAAAAGGCATAGTCTAGGGTGAAGGGGGGGATTAAACAAACTAGGAACCCTGATAGAACTGGTTTCAGTTGAACTCGCCCCCATGAGCAAATTTAGGTTTAATTTGCATTTAACAGTTTCAAATCAATGATTGTTTTGGCTAAATCCATCCTTTTACCAGGGACGTAAGTTAGCCCTTTAGATAGAAAATTAATCATGTCTTGCTGAATATCAAGGTTTGTATAGTTATAGATTTTAAAGTCACCTTGTGTGCTTACATGTATGGAAGGAGCAAGACCATACACCTGGTTTGAAACTGTCACCTCCTTTGTTTCCTCCTGTTCCTTTGATTGCGGTTGGTCCGTTGATTGTTCTGTTGACCAGACCGATCGGTCCGAAAACCCTGGTCACTATTGTTTTGCTTATCATTGGGGTTAACCACGTGTGGTCAATCATGGTAGTTATCATTAGCATTAGTATCATTAGTGTTGTTGTTGCGATTGATAATTCTTTCGCTACGTCTTAACCCGTTACCTTCATTGTTACTAATATTGTTGAAAGAACGAGCTTGCCCTTGGTCGTGGGTTCCATCAACCCTGTTATTATTATGTATGTCATTTTTATCAGGGCTACTATTAGATGGAGGCTTAGGATAAGCAATATTATTCGAATAATCGTACAAGTCTCTAGTTATTTTCCTCTTTTTAGTGGCAAGCATTTTATCCATAGTTGCCTGTATGCTTGTATATATTCTACAATAGTCATATTTGTAATGGGAAAAGTCACCATGAGTCACTATGGTATGTTCCAAAATTTCTAAATCACTCTTAAGATTATTAATTTCTTGATTGCAATAATTAATAAGAGATTGTAAAAATTCCATACCTTGCCTGTCAAAAAGTTGGATCAATTCTTTAAAAAATAAAGAATCATATATTAATCCAGCTGGATAACGCCATTGACGCAAGCCTTTGGGTATGATTTTTTTGGTAATGCACTCTTGTAAATACGAGACCTCCAGTTGGTGTTTCCTATATCTGAAAAGCTTGGTGTCGAAAAGGTTAATTTGATCAGAGAAAGAACTCTCCCTCTGTTGTTCTACTGCATCCAAGGGAGCATTGTTGTCATTGTTAGTATTAAAGCTGTATTTATTGTTAAGAAAAGTACCCATAGATGGTAAAACACTTGCTTGATTTGTTGGTAAAATTGGAGCAAGTGGTGCTGCAGGTTCAGAATTATCTTCCGAAGTATTGGTAATTGGTGCATTGTGTTGGCTCGTCGTTGCATTAATAAAACCAATGTTGTTCCGATTCCTGGTAGGTACTGCATCAAGACTTCCCCTAGTATCATTAGGTGGGTTCAGACCAAGAGCCTTGACACGTTGGGTTAAAGTTTCAACCCTTCCCAAAAGTAATTGTACTAGCGTGGTTAAGTCGCCAGCAGAATTGTTCTGATTACCGTCAATATTGTCTTCCTGTGTAAACAGGTTTTGCGAAACTGCTCCGGTTCCACTCGCCATATAGTAAAACTCTCACAAATGAAAAACAAGAAACCAAACTACTGAAAAGTAGGCGAGGATGAACGCAATGAGAGCCAGCAAACTGACAATGAAATAAAAGAAACTTGCATTTATTAGTAAGCGCTTTCGGTGTGGATCAGTGCCTCACCTTCATCAGACTGAAACAAAATAAAAATCAATTAACATTCTTTATATAGAACAAATCTAACAATCAATGAATTAAAACCTAAATAAGGGTCATGAATCCCGACAAGGGAGGAGGGCTTGTGTTTATGGATAATTTAATTTACGTTGAAGCAATGCAAAAACATCTTAACACAAATGTTTATGAAAGAGTGTCCCTTAACGAAGTCAACCAGGCATATAGAAAAATTAGGTCAATATTGGATGACTTGTTTTTAGAGGGGTCTATAGACAAGGACCTATTTCAATACTTGTCAATGATTGCACCCAAAACACCTGCCTTATTTGGTACTCCTAAAATACACAAATCTCTTAATAGTCCCCCATTTAGACCTATAGTGGATGGTAGGGGATCCATCACATACAGCTGTGCCAAATATATTGATTCTATTTTAAAACCATTGGTTGATAGCGAGCCTCAGATATGTAAAGATTCTTGGGGTTTTTTAAGAACCATAAACAGACTAGACTATCAACTTGAGGCATGCTTTATTACCATAGACATCAAAGACCTCTACACAGTTATCCCCCAGGAAACTGGACTTAAATGGATCAGGGGATTTTCTGGTCCTAAAAAAAAGTAGAGGAGAACACCATATATGTAATCGAAACCTTATTGGAAATTGTTTTGACAAACAATTTAATGGTTTTTGAGGGAAAACTGTATTTGCAGAAGTCGGGTGTAGCAATGGGGTCACCATGTGGGGGTAGTTTTGCCAATGCCATCATGGCATATTGGGAAAATGAGTTACTATTTCAGAACAGTCTTTACCAACAGCATGTCTCCTGGTATACAAGATACCAGGATGACATGTTCTGCATTTGGAGAGGAGATAAAACCCTTATTCCAACCTTTATCTGTAACATTTCAACCATGACAAGTTTCCTTGAGTTTACATATAACATTGATGATACTTCGATTAACTATTTAGACATTCTTTTAGTGAATGACAGATGTAAACATAGGTACATCAGTAGGATTTATAGGAAACCTACACATTCAAATACCTTTTTGCATTTTTCAAGTAATCACCCCTACCACCAAAAGAAGGCCATTATAAAAGGTCAGATGGTTAGGGCAGCCCGAATGGTGTCTGATGATGATGAGTTTGAGACTGAATGTGAAAACCTGCAAGGCATGTTTATGCATAGAGGCTACCCTGCTTTCTTGATTGTTAATATAAAGCAAGAAGTTTGTCATAAAATAAAAAACGGGTACTTTCAGCCTTTACTTAGTGGGTTACAGCAACAGCTCATGCCAATGGAATCTTTATTGGATAACAAGAATAATAGGGTTTACATGACCAGCTTCTTATCGACGTTTTCCCTAGATTATGTATTTATCAGGGATATTATAAATAAAAATTGGAACGTCATTAGAGAAGAATTAACACTGATTAAAACATTAGGTGAGAAACCACGTATTATGTACAGGAGAGGGCTTAACTTGAAAGCATTACTTGAGAAAAAGACAAGAGTCCCAAGTAGTAGGGTTAAAGGTATGTTCAAATGTGGTACTTGCCCTCAGTGCAAACACATAATTGAAGGGACTAGATGTATAATTAATAACAAAATATACATGATTGGTTCGAGATTCAATTGTGATAGCAAAAGTGTGGTTTATGCAGCCTTATTTTGCCAATGTAATGCATATTACATTGGCAAAACTGAAAGGAAACTCAAACAGTGCATGTACGAACATTTTTATGCCATTAACAAGGGGGACATTAAAAATGCTTTGGCTAAACACATTTTAGAATACCCTGGACATATTTTTAAATTTTTAGTGTTACAACATCGAGATAATGACATTAGAGGAGGCCCTTGGCAGATTTTACTAGAAATTGCTGAGCTTATTTGGCAAATAAAAACAGGGGCATCCATTCCACCAGGGCTGAATGAAAATCTATCTATTAAATGTGTTTTGAAAGTGCATGCCCTTAAGAGATGATTATTTGACAGGTACTGCTTTTTCTAGTATTTATACATAATACAATGATGTATTCGTATTTATCCATTATTAATTATTATTACTTATTTATATCTTATTAGATTATTAGGTTTGTATATTTATATATATACATATATATATATATATTCATTTATTAGTAACTACATCGGCGATAGATATTTATACATAATAACTAATTGACTTTTACTATATATTGTTTATTTTAATGTACTAACTAATTTATAGTTAGTTTCATTATTAATTTTGCTATTGCTAGCTTAGTCAACTAGCTATAAGGCTTGATGTCGTTTTTATTTATGGCAACTATTATGGATTTTTTGAATTAATATGTATTGCTGCTTTTTAATTTTTAATTAATTCAATAAGATAAAGGAAATGTGTTCATGTTTGCACATGACTTCAAGTTAAAAACAGTGTAACTTACCAGTATATTACTTGAAGAATGTGCACGAAGGCTTTCCCTTTTAAGAATTAACTGGGTTCACTAATTTAGGTTTTAATTCATTGATTGTCAGATTTTTTCTATATAAAGAATGTTAATTGATTTTCATTTTGTTTCAGTCTGATGAAGGTGAGGCACTGATCCACACCGAAAGCGCTTACTAATAAATGCAAGTTTCTTTTATTTTATTGTCAGTTTGCTGGCTCTCATTGCGTTCATCCTCGCCTACTTTTCAGTATCAAGGTTCCTTTCATTTGATTCAATAAGATATCTAAGTAATTTTTAACAAATGTCATTCCAAGTTCTAGATTCCAGTACTTTTGTTAGTGTGAATAACCCATTGTGTTATTATGTAATGAACATTTAATTAAGGTCTGAACTGTCTGCAGACAGCTACGGTTAACTTTGAGTATGTGTCTACCTGTTTGAGCCAATATTCATTTTCCCCTAGAGAGCACTCTGCTTTGGCTCGTAAGCAGCCCCCCCCCAACAGACACACACACACACACACACACACACACACACACACACACACACACACACATCTTCCACTTTCTCTTATTCCCTTCTGTTAGCAAATAGTATCCATAACTGATCAATACTGTGTGTTTGTTAATTTAAACTATGACCACAGTAGCCTACTGATACAAGGTTATCCTGTTTTTCCACCTGAGAAATTAAGAAATGACTTACAGTTTCAGAGCAGTCCTTGGTCAATTGTGATTGTTTCTTAACACATACTTGTCTTTGCTTTGGCTCATTAGCAGCAGTACAAAGAACTGCCTGCTCACACCCTTGTTCTCCCCTCCCCCTTCCCTGTTTATTACCTTAAGACAATCCCAGAGTTAATAAATATTACCTGTGGCAGGCACCATTTTTAAAACTACAATCTGCTCTGCTACAGGCCCCATGAAGGCTCAGTGTCTCTCCACAGTGGCGTAACTACGAGAGGCGAAGTGAGGCAATTGCCTCAGGGCGCCAAGTGGCAGGGGGCACTTTGGGCTGTGCTGGTAAACTCAGAACTGACAGCATTGCATACTAAATACTAAGAAAATATGTGCATCCTTGAGAATAATGGAAGCCATATGCAATGGAGTCTAGGAAAGGAGAAGTTTTGTTAATGTCACAATTATTGTCTATTTATTTATTTTTGTTTCTTTTCAGATACAGTTCTAGAAAGACTGTGTCATTTTTTTTGTAAATGAGAGTGGCCAGGAATGTGCTTTCAGAAATGTGGTAATTGGCATTTTAAATGTTGCATGATGCTCTCGCGGGACTTTTTCAGTGCGCGGGCTTCGGCTTCAGGTAGGTGTTTGGATTGTGGGCTTGCTTGCTGTTGTTCAGTCGCTTTGTGGATCGGTCTGTTTGTTCGGGTGCGCGGATCAGTCTGTAGCTTGCTTGCTGTTCGGTCAGTCGCTAGGTCTCGTGGATCAGTCTGTGGCTTGCTGTTGGGTCGGTCGCTGGGCTAGGTAGGTGAAGGGCTGTGTGTTGATCTGTAGTATTCTGGTTTTAACACTGTGCTGGGAGATGTTAGGAATGTGTGTATTTTCATTGAACTGGACTTATCAGAGCTGGACAGTTCTGTGGTTAGTCGTGCCCAACGTTGTACAGGTACCGAATATTTTTGCATTTAAGTACAACTTATTGTTCACTATTTTATGTGCCTTGTTAAGCTGAACAAATGGTACGGGATCGCTTAAAGAAGGCTCTCGAAGAAAGAATTTTAGGGGTTAGAAGAACAACGATTACTGCCTTTCTCTGTTATGTGGGACAGGTATGTATGTATCGCATACAGAGGCAGATTGGGCACTCTAAATTGACCGTAAGTGTGAGAGAGTGTGTGCAAGTCTGTTGTGTGGAAGAGGTATTGCTGCAGGGCTAACCACCCTGCAGTGTAAATAAGCGATCTTACTTAAGTTACTTGAGCAGGTGGAAGAATTGTTTTCTACACTATTATACTTAAATTCTGATGTGGTTCCAGCAGACTGGAAAACTGGCATAACAGCGGTCTGGATTTATAAGGTCTGGTCTGGAGACTGTCAAGGTTGATGAGTCTTTAATAAAGGATTGTTCTGTATTTAACTTGAGCTTCTGTCCTTTTGGCATGCTTTAGTACTGCTTTGCTTATTTGGTGTTTTTTACTTGTTCAGCTTGCTCGCCATCCTTTTTGCTTATCAGGTTGTTAATTCCACACTAATGCATCTTTGGTAAATTTGAAACAGTTAAATGAGTTTGGTGGGTTGTATTTGTATTGCATGTTATAAAATCATAAGTATCTTAGCTAAGTGTATGCAGTCTAAATGATTAGATTCAACTGTCAGTTTACATGTGCCCTTTAACCTGCTGTCACATGCCTGCAGTGCGACTCCATGCAGGCCGCATGCCTTTACTACAACGTAGTGTTGCTGCTTTCTTCTTTCTCTTTATTATACATTACAAACGTAGTGCTTTGATGGGGTGCGTGACAGAGTGGGAGTTGCAAGGGCATAGCCAGCATGTTTTTAGGTGAGCTTTTAGTAAAGTTTTGAAGTGGGTGCATGATGGTACGGAGGTAATTGTGGGTGGGAGGGAGTTCCATAATTTGGCTATGGTGCAAGAGAATAATGCTTCACCAGCAGAGTTATTCTGTCATAGATGGTCCCATGCAAAGCACTGGTTTGCCACACCTGCCCTGCTTCCTTCTACTGTGCTTGTAGCTTGCTGATATAATTGTGCATGTTGGTCTACCCTACTTGCTTTCCCTTCATTATTGTCTGTTACTGCCTGCTTTCTTGCATTTTCTCTCCCGATGACACTGTATTTATATACCATTTTTTCTTTGATTCCTGTCCTATGCTGTCACAACTATTAAACCCAAATCCCCAGATTTCCCATGCATTCCATAACATCCTAGGACAGTGGGACAGGAAGGCAAGAGTTATGGACTGCATCCATCATCAACTGGGGATTAGATTTTCCACATAATCATAACATCTCCTTCTGCTGGCCAGAATGCACTGTACAATGCAATGTTTCTGGCTGTAGTAAAACAGCATGCTTCTACAGTCAATAATTGCAGCAAGAGTGCAGGTATACACCTCGGTGAGCTTGTATCTCCAGAGTCTGTAGGCATGCAACTCTGAGACTTTTCCAAGGGCAGCTGTTGAGAAGACACTCAAACTACACCCTTTCGTGGGATGGGTAAGCCAACATCAGCTACTCACTGTCATTCCTCCCTGGTTGACTCTTTCATTATCTGAGCAGGTAATTGAACTCAGGTTATCTGAAGTAAAGGCAGGGCCAAAAGCTCAGCGTCATGAAGCTGGCATCTCTCTGCCCTGTGTACCAACATGTTTTCTTTTTTGAATGATTTAAAAAATACTTTTCATTGCTTCATGCTGTACTACTGTACATTTTATTTTTGTATTGCATTACTCTAGTTGTTATCATAGAACTGCAGTTTGCTCTAGTGTTCTGTATTGAACAACTGAACTTTGTTATTTGGCATACGTTGTCGTTTGAATTTATTTCTCATTGGGTTATTTACATTTGTCTAAGTCAATATTTTTGGCATAGTTGCTGTACTGTAGTTTCCTGCATTTTAAAAACTCAACTCTGTATATTTGCTACTTCAAATTCGGTGCATATATAGTGTGTGTGTGTGCGCGCGCACATGTGCACGCGCGTGAGCATATATGCACGCTCGTACATGCGTATATGATCTTTCTTACATTTCTTTTCTGGAATAATAAAACTACATGCACATTTTTATTTCTAGAATAATCAGAATTTCATCTCGATGGCTTGGGTTCCCGGGGAGGGGATGTTGGGGCGCCTAGGAAAAGTTTGCCTCAGAGCGCTTCTAACGTAGTTATGCCACTGTCTCTCCAGTAAGTGTTTTAAAACTGTAAATGCCTATTCACGTTGAATTGTATTAGACATTTTACAACTGTATATGTTTATGTTGAATTGTGTTAGACATCTAATATGATTTATGCTTTATTATTGGATGTTACTATGGCATGCTAGCATTTGTATGCACCAAGTTGTTTTTAGTATAATAGTTTGTATGGTCTATTTGCATAGCTGCACCTTGTTCACTAATGTTATTCATGTAATTGTGCTGTGTGTAGACAGCTCATACTAGTGTCTAATTATTTCTATATAATTGTGCTGTTACTGGTGGATAGAATCACATTAGAGAACCACGACAGATTGCTGCTCGCTATATTTTTATCTGTGACTGCATAACTGTCTGGGTTTTTTTTTCTAATGTTCTTCCAATTGGCTCAGTATCTGCATATACTAAGTAGTTGGTTCAAGACATTGTCCTGCATGCGGTAGCTATTTTCTCAGTGTGTTTTTTATAATCTTTATAATATATATTTACCATCTCAAAAGTGCTTACTCCTCTCTGTACTCTTCTTTTCTAGACCTAACACCACTCTTAAGTATTCAACTGTGGTACCACCTTTAACATTCTTGTAAGAAAAGCGCAGTCCGGGTCTGAACTCTCTGCAAACAGCTACAGTTAACTTTGAGTATGTGTCTACCTGTTTGAGCCAATATTCATTTTCCCCTGGGGAGCACTCTTCTTTGGCTTGTAAGCAGCCCCCCACCACCACACACACACACACACACACACACACACACACACACACACACATCTTCCACTTTCTCTTATTCCCTTCTGTTAACAAATAGTATCCATAACTGATCAATACTGTGTGTTTGTTAATTTAAACTATGACCACAGTAGCCTACTGATACAAGGTTATCCTGTTTTTCCACCTGAGAAATTAAGAAATGACTTACAGTTTCAGAGCAGTCCTTGGTCAATTGTGATTGTTTCTTAACACATACTTGTCTTTGCTTTGTGATTGTTTCCAGCCCCCTCATACGAGCAACTAACAGGGTCTCTACCCGCTTCGCTCCCCACCCTGCCCCCTATTCCCTCCCGCCGCAGTCCAGGTCTGAACTGTCTGCAAACAGCTACAGTTAACTTTGAGTATGTGTCTACCTGTTTGAGCCAATATTCATTTTCCCCTGGAGAGCACTCTGTTTGGCTTGTAAGCAGCCGCCCCACCACACACACACACACACACACACACACACACACACACACACACACACACATCTTCCACTTTCTCTTATTCCCTTCTGTTAGCAAATAGTATCCATAGCCGATCAATACTGTGTGTTTGTTAATTTAAACTATGATCACAGTAGCCTACTGATACAAGGTTATCCTGTTTTTCCACCTGAGAAATTAAGAAATGACTTACAGTTTCAGAGCAGTCCTTGGTTAATTGTGATTGTTTCTTAACACATACTTGTCTTTGCTTTGTGATTGTTTCCATCCCCCTCATACGAGCAACTAACAGGGTCTCTACCTGCTTCGCTCCCCACCCTGCCCCCTATTCCCTCCCACCCCCAGTGGTCCCACCTTTATTGCACTCAAGCCCCTCCCATCTTTCCAATAGCCAACCACTACTATCACACCTCCTCAACTAACATGTACAAGCATACCTTTCCTATGCTCACTGCGTGCACTCTCCTTGCATATCTTACATCATACCAAAGCTCCATCATTCCCCCACTCAACCACTACCACAGTACTACTCACACCACCACTCATGTCTCATCCACACTCAGCTCCCCTCCCACCAGCTCAAGAACCATCCCTATGCACCCCCCACATATTCTACCAACTATATTACTCAAACATAAAGCATCCCTACAGCTTAACATAGTAACCCTCCCACCATACCTATTACCCACAGAGCACAATCATAAAGTTTCCCTTATAAACAAACACATTCAAAAACTGAGAAAACTAATAATCTCATGCATATCAAAACTAGCCCTAAGTGGAGACATCCACTCCAACCCTGGCCCTACCATCTCCAACCCCAATCCTCATAATCAGACTAGAAACCACAACTTCTCCCATATTACAGCCAATAGAAAGCCAAGTGACTTCCTTCTACTAAGCCTAAATATTAGAAGTATATCCAACAAAGTCCATGAACTCCATGCCACCATAGATTTGTACTCCGCAGATATAGTCATCCTGACAGAAACCTGGCTAAAACCTCACATTACCAGTGAGCAAATACTCCCTACAGGTTATGGCATACTAAGAGTAGACCGGCTAAACAAAAAAGGAGGTGGTGTAGCTATAATATTTAAACAGCATCTAAACATCCAGATCTTAAAATCATCAGCTCCACAAATAGGCAATGAAGAAATAATATATACCAACCTCAAAATTAACCAAAACAAAACCATCAACATAATTGGATGCTACTTCCCACCCGGCCAAAACATCCCTCCACTAGAAAACCTCCTCAGCTGGTCTACCCACCATCTCCACCAAGAAACTATCATCTTAGGTGATTTCAATATTGACTGGCAATCCTGTTCAGGCAACAATCCAACCCATCATGTACACCTTCATGGCTTCACCCAACCAGTCCAGTCACCAACCAGGATAAATAAAAACTCCAGCAAGCACACTACCCTGGATTGGATACTAGTCAGTAAGAGCCCCCAGTCATATATAACAGGCTGCTTATCAGATAGCCTCAGTGATCACTCCCCAACATTCCTACTCAAAAAATACCTATACCAAGCTAAACCTGTCATCTACCATCAAATACGTAAAAAACTAAACTTTAACCCACTCACATTCATCTCTTCCCTCAAAGAATGTAACTGGCATCCTCTAAAGTACCTCAGTCTAGATGATGCAGTTGAATTTTTTAATACTACCTTCCTGAACATCCTTAATTACCATGCCCCCATAAGATTTTCCAGAACCAAAGCACAACCCTCCCCATGGCTACAGAAAACCACTAAGTCAGAAATGAAAAACAGGGATAAAGCCTGGGAGCACTGGCACAAAACCAAAACCCCCTCAGCTAGACAGAAATTCCTAGAACTACGCAATAGAGTCAAAAAGCTAATAAAACAGGACAAATTCCAATACTACCAGTCTGCCCCAGACTCCTCACAACACAGCCCCAAACAATTCTGGTCCTCCATAAACTCCATCCTCCATCCAGGTAAAGTCAGTACCCCTCCTCCTAACATCCCTCACTCCTCAGAAAATATTTCTACCTCATTCAACACACACTTCACCCAAACCATACTATCACTAGCTAAACAACACAACCCCGCTCCACTCCAACCCACACCTTCAACTAGTAATCTCCCCACTGCCTTCTCTTTTTCTCCTGTACCTACCTCCAACATAAAAAAGTCTTAACTAAATTTAAACCCACCAAATTAGCAGCAGACAACCTCCCAAGTGAATACCTACAAATCGCAGCTGATGCTCTGGCCTACCCAGTATCCATCTTGATTAACCGATCTCTGTCAGAAAGTTACGTTCCCACACTGTGGAAAGTATCACATATAATTCCCCTCCACAAAGGCGGACCCTCCGCAGAACTAACCAATTACCACCCCATAGCTATTCTCTCTCAACTCTTCAAAATACTAGAGAGATGCATACACTCTCAGGTCTCAGACTACCTCCTTACTAACAACCTCCTTTCCAGTACTCAGCATGGTTTCCGACCAAACCATAGCACCACCACTGCCTTACTCTCCTTTACTAACACTATCCTTCAGCATAAAAACAATGGCTATCTCTCCTCTGCTACTTTCCTAGACCTATCTAAAGCATTTGACATGGTCCCACACAAACAACTTATCTCTGTCCTCAATAACCTATCCTTCTCACAATCAGTCACCAACTGGTTTCAGAGTTACCTGTCTGACCTCCAACAATCTGTTGTATGGCAGAATGACATATCTCCCCAACTACCTGTCTCTATAGGGGTTCCCCAAGGATCCATCCTTGGATGCCTATTCTTCTCTGTTTACACCAATAATCTAGCCTCTGCCACCAAACATGGCACACTCATACAATACGCAGATGACTCGACCATCATCTGCTCAGCCCAGTCCCTACCCAAACTGCAAAAAGTCACACAGGAAGCCTTTTCCTCTGTTGAAACATGGTTATCCGATGCCCAATTAATACTCAACCCAAACAAAACTAAACTACTCATCTTCCAACTCACCAAACATACTCAAAACAACTCTCACTTTAACATCACAGCAAAAGACAACACCACTATATACCCAACTGAACACACCAAATTGCTAGGAGTGGAAATAGACAATAAGCTAAAATTTGACATTCACATATCCATGACCATAAAAAGTCCACAAAAAACTAGGAGCGTTATACAGAAATAAGCAATTTCCCACCAAAGCAGCAAAGATTTCAATAGCAAATTCCCACCTTATCTCCACCCTACTTTATGCCTCTCCAATATATACCAACCTAAGGCAATGTGATCTAAGCAAGCTAGAGACCTGCTACAACAAAATCGCCAAATTCGCCACAGGAGCATCCTACCATAGTCACCACTGTCTCTCACTTGCTGAACTGGGCTGGCTTGAGCTCCCTCACCTCCTTCAGTGGTATCAACTCTCACTCGCCCACAAAATAGTAAACCATCCACTAAATGTCCCATCCCTCCAGAATCTACTCCAGCCCTATCGCACCATCAGACCACTAAGATCCAGCAACAAAAATCACTTGCAGATCACTAAAGCCAATAACTCTGCTGGTGAAGCACTATTCTCTTGCGCCATAGCCAAATTATGGAACTCACTCCCACCCACAATTACTTCCGTACCATCATGCACCCACTTCAAAACTTTACTAAAAGCACACCTAAAAACAAGCTGGCTATGCCCTTGCAACTCCCACTCTAATATCATCCACCCCATCCAACCACTACCTTTCTTTCCACTCCACTAACTACCTTGATTATAGCAAGCTCAGATGCTCATAAGCCTAGTACTTATTATACAGCAGGAACTTCTCATTGTAACATTTGTTAATGTCTGTTATGTACTTCACAGATAAAGATTCTTGTTGTCTACTGATGTACTATGTTCTTCATCTGTAAATATGTTGTAAGTAATTGCTATGTTAAATTGTTAATCACTATGTAATCCAATGTAACTACTGTCTGTTTATTTTACTGTGGAGCTTTTCTCCCCGGGCCTCCGCTGAAAATGGACCTACGTCCAGTCGGACACTCCCGGTCAACAAATTTAAATAAATAAATAAATATAATAAAAATGAATATCCATGTTATTGTCAATATAAGAAATACTACTCAACATAATAGTATACTATTGATGCCCATCTTCTTTTGGATTTGAATAATAAATTACTTTGTACCATTTATTAGAAACAAACCTCTTTATCATTTTCTTTTAAGAGATGTGTTTCTTGTCAAAACATTTTATTTAGATTGTTTAATTTGAAAAACTTCACATCTAGCCATATTTCAAATCATTAACATTTAATAGTATGATCGTAAGATAGGTTGCACTGTAATCTCTGTTTTTATTTACAGTGGATATAAAAGGTTTACACATCCCTGTTAAAATGCCAGGTTTTTGTGATATAAAAAAGTGACACCACAATAAATTATTTCAAAACTGTTCCCACCTTTAATGTGACTATAACCTGTACAATTCAACTGAAAAACAAACAAATCTGTTAGGGGGAAAATATAAAAATAAAAAACATACAATAAGCTGGTTGCATAAGTGTACACACCCTTAAACTAATACTTTGTTGAAGCACCTTTTGATTTAATTACAGCATTCAGTCTTCTTGGGTACACACCTGCTATCAATTAAAGAGACTCTGATTAACCCCAAATAAAGTTCAGCTGTCCTAGTATGATTTTCCTGACATTTAATCAGTTGCCTGCTACAGCAAAAGCCATGGTTCACGGAGAGCTTACAAATCATCAAAGGGATCTCATTGTTGAAAGGTTATCAGTCAGGAGAAGGGTACAAAATTTTTTCCACAGCATAGGATATACCATGAAACACAGTGAAGACAGTCATCAAAACGTTTAGAAAATATGGGACAACAGTGACATTGCAAAGAACTGGATGTCCCTCCAAAATTGATGAAAAGACAAGATGAAAACTGGTCAGGGAGGTTGCCAAGAGACATACAGCAACACTGAAGGAGCTGCAGGAATTTCTGGCAAGTACTGGCTGTGTACTATATGTGACAACAATCTCCCATATTCTCCATATATTTGGGCTATGGGGTAGAGTTTAAAGACAGAAGCTTTTTCTTACACAGAAAAACACCGAGGCTCACCTAAAATTTGCAAAACAATATATCAAGTCTCCCAAAAACATGTGGGAAAATGTGTTATGGTCTCATGAGACCAAGGTTGACTTTTTGGCCACAATTTTAAAAGATACTTTTGGTGCAAAAGCAACACTTCACATCACCAAAAGAACACCATCCCCACAGTGAAGCATGGTAGTGGCAGTATCATGCTTTGAGGTTGCTTTTCTTCAGCTGGAACTGGGGCTTTAGTCAAGGTGGAGGGAATTATGAACAGTTCCAAATACCAGTCACTTTTGGCCCAAAACCTTCAGGCGTCTGCTAGAAAGCTGAAGATGAAGAGGAATTTCACATTTCAATATGACAATGACCCCAAGCATACATCCAAATCAACAAAATAATGGCTTCACCAGAAGAAAATTAAAGTTTTGGAATGGCCTAGCCAGAGCCAAGACCTAAATCCAATAGAAAATCTGTGCAGAGACCTGAAGAGGGCTGTGCACAAGAGATGCCCTGGTAATCTGACAGATTTGGAGCACTTTTACACCTCCATTTCTTTTATTCAATTTACCTAATTCAATACTTCAGTTAAAGGTGATTTAGATTCTGATTTTCATTTTCTCGTAATTGCTTTTTTTGGCTGCTAAATTTTGTTAAAACATTTGTTAACATGTCCAAGATAGAATTATAAATGTATCTAATCATTCTATATGGCGTGCTCTAATCACATTTAATCCTGGGATCCAAAGATTCTTAGTCTAACTAGTAACACACTAACTAGACTACCTTTCTGATCAGAATCATGCTGTCATAAAGAACACATTTCTCCCCTTGTTTTCAAAAGTTCCTATTAAAGAACAAAAAGTAAGAATAATCCAATATTTGTAAAACTGAATAATATATTCACTTTTAATGCTTTTATTAATGTAAAAGAAATCTCACTCTGTATCAAATACTTACCAAATTAGTCAAGTACAATTTAGATCTACAGGTAGAATCTTCATCCAGCATAATTCCTGTTGTACTCATGACAATCTTTCTCCATTCTCTCCCCCTTATTTTTAATTATGGTAAAATATTTCCATATTTGTTTTAACTCCCCTTTATAGGGAAATGTATATTAAACTCTGCTTCTTAGCTGCAGTGTAAGCATGTTCTTTTTTCTTTCTTTCTTTTTTCCTTCTTTTTACATTATCTCGGATTCACCTCAACCTCTCATTTGCAATTTTCATTTTCTACGTTCTCCAGAGGAAAATACTTACTGCACATTTTTATGGAAACATATTTTTGTGATATATAACACAAGTGTTGCTTTACTTGTCTGATCTGAATCCTGGTTTAAAGCATCAAAGAAGCTGTGCATGTACAGATGGATGACTCCAGCTAAGATAGGAGGTGAAAAATGTTACCTAAGGACAATCTTACATCCCTTATCATTTGGTTCCTGCACTAAACCTCAGAAATGGGACCCACTGAATTTGTTTTCTTTATATTACATTTAAACATCCAAATCTTGGGAAAGAACACTCCTCCCTGCAATTGGGATTTATATGCTGTTCACAAAGGTTTGCGTTTTGGACGTGCAGTATGTTGAGACACTGGCTTTAAAATGTTTGTTTTTTTTTATGCTGAAATGTTTTGGATTGTTGATAGTTTATACAGTTGCTTATATTTTATGGGAGAGTGAACAGCCTTGCTTTTCATATTAGTCTGAGTAACACTGTTGGAATGTACTGAATGGAAATGTTCAGACCCTTTCATGTTCTGTTTCATGCAGTCTAGACCACAGCATAGTTTTTTTTCTAAGCCTCATTAATATTATCTCACTAAAGTGCTTTCACACTTTTTCAGTTATCTTTGATCTTAGCTCACTCTCACTTCACGCATAATTGTTTCTTTTTGTACACATTGTAACTCTTCAAATTATATAGCTCTATCTCCACAGAGGTGCTAATGCAAAACAGTTAAAATTTTAGTCCTTTGAATAGTATCAGCTGTCCACTGTTTTGGCAGATCATAGCTACTTAAGCTTGATTTCAGCTGCTATGTTGCGCAGCTGAAATAGAAAGCTTGTGTCTAACAGGACTTCTCAGTAATGAAGAGAGCAGATAAAGCAAGCTTACCTGCAGATAAAGCAAGCTTACCTGCTGATAAAGCAAGCTTATCTGCTGATAAAGCAAGCTTACCTGCTGCACTTACAAATTTGACTGTTTTAATTTCTCTTTCTTCCCAGCTGCAGTTTACAGAAGTGTCCATTTATCTCCCCTGTAGGATCTTTTCTCATGTGTGCTAACCTTAACCCTAATTGTAACTCTTGCCCTAAACCTAAGTCCATCCCAAACCATAACACCATTGCTAACCCTAACAATAAACAAGACACACAAAAAAATGATCACACGTGTACACACACGTACACATTAATACACACACACTCACACATACAAGCAAGTACACACGTACACAAACACACACATGCACACCCACGCATACGCATGCATGCATACACATACACACACACACACACACACACACACACACACGCACACACACACACACACACACACACACACACACACACACACACACACACACACACCACACACACACACACACACACACACACACACACACACACACACACACACACACACACCCCTTACACTAACCCTATCCCTAACTCTAACACTAAACAAGAATGCACACACACTTTACATTATCCCTATCCCTAACACTAACCCTAGCACCAGTACTACTAACCCACATTCACAGTTACTCTCAGAATACAAAAGTATTTAGTATTTCCTACTCCTTCAGCATTCTGGTGCACTTATAATTCTGATTTGAGAGTTTGTTTACTTGGAGCTGTTCTTTTCACTAGCTTGTGTTTGATCAAGTGATAGCGGCCCTAAATGCATAGTGCTGTATGTAATGGTGCAGTAATGTGCCTTATACAGCGCTTTAAGTGTATTATTGAACTGTATTACATTGAATTTATTTATCTATAAATATATTCCCTTTGTAAGACCTTCTATACTTATATACTTATTACTGTTTTGTTAATTTCCTATTCTTCCAAGCTGAGACTGTGATCAGTCCATTCAGATGAGAGTTCCACCACAGTTAACAAATTAAAACAAACATTTTGTGTGCAGTCTATATTATTTCCTTTTAACAGAAATTTGCTTCTTATATGGCAGTCTATGAAACTATGACATATAGTCACAGTTTACTCATAGTTCTTATCATAATCATAGATGATCTTTAATGGGCTATGCACTAACGTCAAGATTACAAAGATAAAAGGGGGGCGGAGCCTGAATAGCTAACTGAAAAGCAGCATTTTTTGGAGCTCCATAGATTACTACTAAATTCAGGAAATTAAATTATCTATTACTAACAAAACTACTGCAAATATTTAGTTAATAGTCTAAAGCAACTAAATACAAATTTTGGTGGATTTCTAAAAGAAATTTCCTGTCAAATTACTTAGAAGTCTATACACAGTATCTGAAGAGATGAGCAACCTAAAGAATTCTCATGCTTACTTGGCACTAAAAAAGGAACTACAACTGGTGACTACCACATTACAAGAATTATCAACAAAAATGGATGATTTTAAGATTAATCTACAGAACCTAGAAGAGAACTCACAGAAGCAAACATAAGTCTTCAAAGAAATACTTCAGCAACACCAGTCAAAGTTAACAAACATTGAAACTTCTTTGACTGACATTGATCAAAGGCTCAAAGAGGGGGAAACACAGAATTTCTCTTGAAGCAAAATACTTGGTTATCTAACAAACTAAATGAACTTGAAAATAGAGAGAGAAGGTCAAACATCAGGATTTTTGGTTTACCTGAAAAAACAGAAGGAGGGGACACTATATCTTTCCTAAACTCTTGTATACCAGAAGTTCTAAATCTTAAAGAAGGTTTTTCCTTTGGAATAGAAAGGGCCAATCATGCTCTGGGGAATAGAACTTCAGCAACAACTTCATCAACATCCATCATACCACCAAGATCAATTATAGTAAAATTCTTATCTTTTATGGACAAAGAACTGGTGTTAAAAACAGCTTAGAGGAAAAGTCCTATAAAATATAACCAGAACACAATAAGATTTGACAATGACTACTCCACTAAAGTGCTGGAACACAGAAAAAAGGTATGGCCTCTAATAAAAACTCTAAAACAGAATAATATTAAAGCTCAAATAGCCTTTCCTGCAAAGATTTAAATAATGCACCTAAGTGAGATGAGAACCTTCAACACTCTGGAAGAAGCCGTGCATTTCATTCAAAATAATAACATTATAACCATTTCTGAAGATATGGAATGGGCATCCCCATCCCTGAAGAGAACCACTGACAAAAATGGCTGGACTGATGTCAAAAAAAAGAAACAGAAAACTGAATCCAAAGTTCCAACTTCTATGAAATCTCTCAAAGTGTCAACTGCAACGTAACTATTAAAAGCATCTAAATGGTCTCACTATGTATTAATACCTTTAATCTCATGCATTTATTCACAGCATATATATATATATATATATATATATATATATATATATATATATATATATATATATATATACAGGAAAAGGTATGTTTCCTATAACTATTTATACGTGTCTTATCATCCTATTAAGTTTCTCTTTTTCTCTTTGTTTTAATAAATGTTAAAAAAGTCTACTACTTAATATAGCTATTTATTTAAACTAGTAATATCAAAGTTAAATTATTAAGTTTTATAGCTATGTTTTTCAACCTACTAGTATCATGTCTATTATTTAATTAATTAATTTTCCTTTTATTAAAATGCTTATTGTTATTTTCAGTCTGAGTCTCATACAGTAGCACTTATAGGCTTTTTAGACTATATTAATGAAATGTTCTCGTAGCTACGAAACGTTCCCATTTTTAAAAGGAGAAATGCTGTTGAGATCTGTCAGTTAAAATTAAAGTAACTAGAAGGTATTTCCTCATTGCTGATGTGAATGAGGATATTAAGAAAGAGACTCATTTCAAGTTGCAGTTATTACATGTAGTAACTTGTCTATAATATAAATCTGGAGTTTACCTTGCTTATTATTTAGTAATGTTAGAGCAAATATATATATGCTTTATCTGACTGACTTTTATTGTTCCAAACTGGTGTGTGGTTGTCAGTCTAGGTGCGTATAAAACAGTTTTTTTTTTTTTTATTTTTGTTTTTACATTTTAAATATGCTACCTAAATTTCATTCCATGTTAAAATGTTAGATCGATTAGTAACTAACATACTGTGATCGGGAGCAGTATAGAATTATTTGAATTAAGCGAAAATGAATGTCCTGCCTCTGGATGATGCATTAGAGTAATGTATGGAAGAGGTGATCTAACGAACTGCAAATATGCACAGACTACACATTAATTTATATTCATTGCAGTATTAAAACATCAACTTCCTTCCCTGGCATAAATGACAATTATTGCATACCTATTTATTTTGACCTTTGTTATACTGCCCACAGCATATTGCATGATATATACATTGCAGTCATTGATAATTAGCTGGGGTCTTCGCAATGGCCTTAAACAATGTGCACAATGTGTATGCTTCTGGAGAGTATTGCTGTAATCATTGCTGTTGGTATTATGGTGAAAAACATTTTTTTTGCTTCTTGCCTCAGATGCACTGACGAAGAAAGGTTGTACACCAGGGTTATGTCCTATTTGAAATCTTGTCCGGTCTGTCATTGTGTGCTTGCTGCAAGGACTGGGACTATTGTTGCAGCTAGAGGAAAAAATTGTTACTGAAATTAGGGTTAGGGTTTCTTAGATGGCTGCATTACTGAAATAGTTGGCTTGACAATTGTTCCTATTTCGGGAAGTTGGCTGACAGTGGAGTGATTTTCTGGGCAGGGTTTGTTGAAGTATCTGGCGATTTCTACTTGTCGGGGATAATTGGTGGGATTTCTCTGTGGAATAGAGGCCAGGAACTGTTGTAATTCTGGTGTTGTACTGCTTTGCCTTCTGAATTGATAGCGAATGGTGCGTTTTTTGTTGGTTGTAGTTGCAGATTATATGGAACTGATGTACAGTTGTGTCGGGTCAAATTGGAGAAGCACTGTCGGTCGAGTGAATTGGTGTTGTATGAGGTCAGATAGTATGCAGAGAGTGGGGTTAAAGGTGCAATGGACAAGATGTGAGCTGACCCTGGTGTCTTTGGGTCAGGGGTGGTGTGCTCCTTGTGAGGGAGAGTGTCAGTGTTTTGAGCCATTTTTTGTTTTTTTTTTCTCTTTCTCTCTCTCTTCCATTTTCATGGCAGTTGTTTGAGCAGGAAATAAATGCTCGTAAAGCATTATAAAAGCCTATTTAGACTGCAGTTCGCATGAGCTATGGAAAAAGTTTTCTCCTATCTTTACAATTGCAGAGTAGCTTAATGTTGTCATAACAACGAGTAGATAAGGTTTTGATTGGCTGTTGGTATACTCGTACCCTACAGAAGCACGTTTACAACACACTTTAGGAAACACGCTAGATTTCCCTTATCTAGTTATACCCCGTACAAGAGAATATAAAATTAAATCTGATTGTTGTTTGAACCATATTTTAACAAAATCATTATTAAAGTAAACCAAGCAATTAAAATGATATAAGTACCTGATCAACACATTCATAGAAACTACTATGCTTTACACCACTTAAATAATTTAAACATATGCATTTTTTTGACTGACTTTCTAAAGCATTACTATAACTATTAGCTGAAATATAATAAGAATAAGCCTATATTTAGATTATAAGGGAATTATACAGTCTCTTTTAAATCTGATGAACAGTTCTTGAAAGCATATGTTTATATATTATAAGCTGTGATATTCTTTTTTAATTTATGTTATTGCTTGGAAGCCTTATGATTAAGGATTAAAGTGTCTGTGTGTGTAAACAAGTGAATTCATATCCAATATGGAAAGTTATGTTGATACAATGAGCTGAATAAGTTAATAATTAGTATAATTCAACTGCATTTGTTTTCTGTGTTTAGATGGTAATGATATAGTAGTTAATTCATATTAAACAATGCCTTTTACAACCAAATGTTTTTAAATCACAATAATAGTTGTTTATTAGACTTCTTGATTATTTACAGAATATATGGAGCTCAAAGGAATGGGAAAAGGAAGTTAGAGTGATAGTTCACCAGATGTTTCAATCTGTTGGACTAGGAATGTATTTAATTCAATGGTGGGTAGGGATTAATGAGCTAACTACGTTAACTTTAGTATTTATTTTAGTTTTTAAATTGTTCATTATTTTTACCGAGCCTGACATATACTTATTGAGTACATTAGTGATAACATGCTTCACTGAGATAATTGATTATGTACTAATCAATAATACTTTATTTTTTAAGGAGGGGATGATTTCAGGTAAAGTCAATGACACCTTTAAATACTTCCTCAAAATAATTTGATATGGACCTTTCTATATTATTGTTAAACATTAATGGTCTAAATAGTTCAAATAAAAGATCTAACTTACTAAGTTATCTAAACTTAAATAGATCACAAATATTATTTTTTACAGGAAACACATTTCAAGAGCAGTGATAATTTCACATGATACCCAAGTGAGTTCAAGACCATAGCATGTTCCAATTTTAAAACAAAGAAGAGGGGGGTAATAATTCTATGGAGAAATAATTTATTAAATCCTGAAATAATACATAAATATATAGACAATGAGGGCCTTATAGCTATAGTCATTCTGAAGTTTAATAACAGGTTGTGGACACTAGTAAACCTATATTGGTTTCTGGGTATTGGGATGGGGACAGTCAAAAAGCATTTAGATCAAATTACAAGCATAGTTAAAGGTAATTTAATAATGGGGGGTAATTAATTGTATTACAGATATGTCTGAAACTACTAAGAAAAAATCTCCACGTCTAACAGCTACTGCAAAATTACTAAAAAATGGACTGAATCCTTAAAATTAAAAGATACCTTTAATGTTATAGATAGTAATTCCTTGGTATTCTCCCATCAATATTATAGATATGGTACCCAAACCAGAATTGATAAGATATATATTTCCCAGGATCTTCAAACAAAAATTACTTCCTTTACAATAATTCCTTGCCCCCTCTCAGATCATAATTCTCTAGTTCTAAAAGTGCAAATAAATTTTTAAATCACTTGCTTTTCTTACTAGAATTCCTTCATATATTACAAAAAGTAAATAATTTAAGCAATGGTTAGTGAATTAACTCACTTTCTTTGTAGATGTAAACTACAACTCAGAAGCGAATATAGTAATGGTATGGGATTCATTAAAAGCTTATATCTATGGAAAAAGGATTGCTTGGTATAAAAATAAAATCAAGGAATGGGAGTCAGAACTTCAAGAACTACAAAGGAAGCTCACATTATTTAAATCTAAAAAAATCTCCTAATTTATTAGAGAATAAGAAGACAATAGAAGTCTTAAATAAAAGATATATTGAAATCTTAAATCACAAAACTAATTTAGCCATTGAGAGGTTAAAAATAAATTCTTATGCCACCTCTCCAAAACACTTACATAACGTATCTGTTAAAGTTAAAATGCAATCTAAAGCTAATACTACTGTTAATATACTACATGAAGAAAAAGGTAAGAAAGTTTTGGAAATAGGAGATATTCTAGATGCTTTCAAGTGTCATTTCAAAAATCATTTTAAAAATAACAATAATTTGTCAGAGCATCCCCTTTTAGAAAATGTGTTTTCAAATATTACACCAACCCCTGAAAGTTTACAAAATGAATTACAAAAATCCATTACACACAAAGAAGTCATAGATACAATCAAAGAAAGTAAAACTAGTAAATCTCCCGGAATGAATGGCTTAATCACAGAAATTTACAAACTATTCCCCAAAAATATAACCTCATTACTACATAAAACATTTACTGAAATTCAAACTCATGCATTAATTCCTCCTTCATGGAGATACTCCTTAATCATACCCATTTTAAAAGAAAACAAGGATGATAGTCAATGCAGCTCATATAGGCCAATTGCATTATTAAATAATGATTATAAAATACTTATGTCTATATTGGTTAAAAAAATAAAAAATCATATGAATGAAATTATCAACTATGACCAAACTGTGATTATTCAAAATAGACATCCACATGATAACAATAAAATAATATTGACATTAATTGATTATTTAAACAAAGAAAATATAGAAACCTTAATAATTGGACTAGATATTGAGAAAGCTTTTGATTCCTTGAATTGGGATTATTTAATTAAAATCTTAGAAGCTTATAAATTTCCCATCGCCTTCATTACATTTATTAAAAAGGTTTATGAAAACAATTTAACTTATGTTAAATTAGGACCCTTTACCTCAGAAGCTATACAAGTTACGAGTGGTACTAAACAAGGATGCCCTATGTCACCCATTGTATTTGCATTAGCTATAGAATTATTGGCAGTATTAATATGAAACAATCCAAAGATAAAAGGAATAAATATATTTGGTCAATATAACTCCAAGATCATGCTCTTTGCTGATGACATACTTATTACACTATTGAATTTAAAGAAACATTAGTTGAATTAGATAATCTGATAAAGAAATTTCATAAGATCTCAGGACTCCGATTTAATAAACAAAAGTCTAAATACTTATTATTAAATAAAAAAAGGATTTTCAAATAGATAAGAATCATATCATAGGAGAACATGTCTCAACAATAAAATACTTAAGGATAGACTTGTGTGAAAATATTCAAGATATGACTCTCTAGTGGGTAAATATAATAAGTCATTTATAGTTTTTTGAAGATAGATTGCAGTTAATTAAAATGATTCTTCTCCCTAAAATTTTGTATGTTGTACAAGCCACTTTGTTAATTCCTGAGAAAACTCACCTTAAGAAAATAACATCAATTTTGTTAAGATTTCTGTGGTTTCCTAAAAGAAACAAAATTGCATATACCCATCATATCAGACAATTGGACCAGGGAGGAATACATTTCCCGGATATTGAATCTTATGTAAGAGCAACTTTACTTAAAACTGTGGTTGAATGGATCAATCCAAATTATATGTCTAATTGGAAATTGTTACATACAACTATAATAATAAATGAAAATAATTTACTTAAAAATTCTACTTTACTAGACCAGGACAAAATATTATGGTACTCATTGGCCTTAAATTATCAATACAATATAACTAAACTAACTAGGACAAATTTAATAAATCATTTATTTGACTATTTTAGGAAATTTGTAAACATGAATATGGATTTAAAGCTTTGGTTTTACAACATTAATTCCCTTCATCATTACTAAAACCTTTCCGGATAGAATTCATAGAGATATATTCCTCTCTTGGGAACAGAAAAATCTAATCTGTTGGTTACACTGTCTAAAAAATCAGCAAGTATGGGATTTACAATATATGATGTCAACTTACAAAGTGAATTCTCATGAATGGTTAATGCTTCAGAATATATTGACATATTCCAAGAATCTATGTAGGATAATAAATAATTCTTATTTTTCAAATACACCAAATTTTATATTCAGACTGTTTGAAATTTTATATAATAATAAGAAATTGTAAAATGGTACTTCATATTTACAAAACACAACCTAAACCAGCATATTGGCAATATATTACTAAAGGATATATGATTCAGTTAAACTCAGAAAATAAATCTAATTTACTTATCTCAGTAAAATTAACTTC
The DNA here is from genome assembly GCF_019279795.1 of Protopterus annectens. Lineage (NCBI taxonomy): Eukaryota > Metazoa > Chordata > Ceratodontiformes > Protopteridae > Protopterus > Protopterus annectens. The sequence goes on from NC_056737.1 coordinate 966,400,807, forward strand.
TTATTCTCATTATTGGAGAATATATACCTGGAAATTCCTTCATAGATCCTTTTTAACCCCTGATAACATTTCACAAATCAATCCTTCTAATGATGTGTTATGCTGGAGATGTCAACAGTATAATAAAGCTGATTGGTCTCACATTTTCTACGATTGTATAAAAATTAAACCCTTTTGGAAAGTATTAACAATTTCTTGCAGGTGATTTATACGGATAATTTTGTCATGACCAAGGCTTTGTTATTTCTGAATATAACTGATAATGCTTATTCTTCAAATAAGTCTGACCTTCATTTACTTTGGACTATACTAGCTATAGCTAGGAAATGCATAACAAAGAGATGGAATTCTATCACAGCTCCTAGCAAAGAAGATTTCATATGTCTATTGAAGAGGACAGCCTTAATGGAAATAAAAGCCAAAGAATTAAGACTGTTTCCTAGACCATTAGCTAAAAACCCTTGGAAAAAAGTTCTAACTTTGATTGATACTTTGCAAATGGATCTAACCTCCTCATGAAGCAAGTACTATTTAACTTTAATTAAACTATATCTGTGTAATTTGTTATCACACAAGTTTTAAAATGTCAGGCTAAATGTAAATTTATATATAGTTAATAATTATCTAACTTGATTGTAAACCGTGATGTTTCATTTATTGTTTATTGTAAATTTAAAATAAAAATCATCAGAGTAAAAAAAAAAGATTCCAAAGATAATTTTGTTGCACCACTGTACTTTCAACATCTTGCATTCTTAATAATTTTTCCTACATGTATTAATTTTGTTCTTTATGTATACTTTGAGTGTACGCACCTTGCATTAATATTTCATTCATACTCCTGCATTTGCATAGCTTTTCATGTAATCACAGAGTAGCTATTTTATGCATTTTTCTTCTTTATATTGAAATATCTACTTACAAACAGTTGTTTAGCTGCACTTCATAGCTACAATAGTCAAGAATAAATATATTCATTTAAGTAGGTTTTCCAGCATTTCTTCTTTTAAAAACTCTGCTGAATTTTTTTACTTTCCCAAATTCATGTTCTTTTAAAGAAGTCAAACAATTCTATCAAAATCTATGTTCTAAAATATGAAACTACATCTATATTTGTACTATAGATAGCTACTAATGCAACATTTTAAAACTTTTCCAACAAGCAGAAGTAAGGTGAAGCAACACCAGGCTATCATAAAACCAGCAACAGTTTATTCAGGAAACAGGCACAGGCAAAGGCATAAGTGCTTTTGCAGTATTACAACTGCTTCATCAGATGCATAAAATCTATCTGACTCAATGCCCATTAAATACCAGAGTGAAAAAATCACATGACATCCTAGTAAAACTCTTAAAGAGATAACATTTTAAATATACACAGTACTAATAGTAAACATGCATAAAAAAGTGAATGTCTATAAAAGGTTGGGGGGGTTGAAAGGAAGTTTATTAAAACTCCCTTCTTATTTAAAAAGAGGATGTACTTTCAACATTGGTTTCAATGGTACTTTATCATTAAGTCCTGACCCTGTATCTGCTCTTAATCTAATAATCCATTTGCTTTATAAACACTCAGTTTAATTTCTAATATCACCTCCCCTGAGACTTTCCTGCACCATATCTATAACTTGAAACCTAAACACATGTCCGGGAGAAGTGTTTGCTATATGTTTAGCTAATGCATTCCTAACCATATTATTTCTTATATCATTCAGATTTCTCTTACCCTTTCTTTCAGTCTTCTGTCTGTTTTACCTACATAAAATTCACTGCAGGTTTTACACACTGCTAGGTAAACCACATGATTGCTGTTACAAGTTGCCTCCAGTGAAAATTTATAGACCTTGTTCTGGTATGGGTGAAAAATTCACCTGCTTGATCTATATAACTGCAAAAACTGCATTTATAAGAAGGTCTGGTACTATTTCTATTTTTATAAGAATCATGTTGTTGTTTCCTGCTATCATACCCCATAAGACACTATGACATAGTAAAACCCTGTTACAAGAATACTTATTTGCATCGAAGTTTTACTTTTAATAATGTGATGAAGGGGCAAGCTATAAGAACAGCATGAGTTAATGCTAGTGATTAAAATTTTAAGAAACAACTGAGAGATCTAGAAGAAAGGTTTGTAGCAAGGGGGTATGATAAAAATGAAGTATCTGATAAGCTAGTTGAAGTAATACAAAGAAGACGGAATGAAGGAAGGCCTTATTATTCCCCAGATCCACCACCTACCTTAGTAATATGCAACCTTTATTTCCATTCCCATACATAATTGTGTTCGTGTTTGTTCTGTTGTCTTTATTGCCAATTTTCTCTCTATAATCCTTATTTTTCTTACATTTCCTTGTTTTGTCTTTGTTTCTGTTTCCATCTGTTTACTAAAACAGATATTTTAATTTTGTATACTATACAATCCTATTGTCTATATATGATATCTGTTATCTTTCCAGTACCAGTCATAATTGTGTTGATAACATTGCATAAGATTTTAATAGGATCATTAGCTATATCAAGAAATTCACAAAATCAAGAAAGGTTGAATTTGTGTAGATTGTTTAAATCAGTTTCTAGCATACCTATATAGTAACAGTCTGTGGTTCCCATTAATTAAATCATAGAACTTAACACTGGAGGACATGCAAATAAGATTCTCTAAAATGTAATCTAGGGAAACTCATATGATGAAACATTCCCTGCTGAGCCTGTTCTCTGTGATTTATAGATAGCAGCAGGTTGACTTGATTTTAGTATTTAAAGATACACAAGATCCTTTTCATTCGAATGTCTAAGGTTTTAGAGAAAAGAGTATCTTGAGCAAGTTAAATTGTTGAGAATATTAAAAAATAATAAGTTGTCTACACAAACAATCAGCAGAGGCTGGAGCTCTATAACTGGTGAAATAAGGACTATTAAAAGTATGACATCATTTAAAAAAGCTTCAGATAAATTTCATGGTTCAGTTCTTTAGAAGATTTAGACATGGCAATCACTGAAGATCACATTGTATTGTATTGTATTGTATTGTATCAGATTTTAAAGATAAGCTAAGAGTTTATGCAATGGATACAGAACATTATTAAGGGTTGCAAGAGACACTGCAGTATCTTACAGATATTCCAGGACCAGGTTCTGGCATGTAGATCGTGAGACAATTGCCTGCAAGCTACAACACTGAAAGCAGAAGGCTGCAGCACTGCGAGACTGTAGAGCGGTATGGCTGAAAGAGAGCTATGTAGTGGGATTACACATAGGCGGTTAAACTGCCAGATAGAGACGATGTCTAACATAACTAAGTGGGCTGTTTCCTGATAGTGGATACAGCCTCGCTAGACAAACAATCATCAGCTAAGCAGATCCACCAACACAAACATGAAAAAAACAGGTGTATATTAGAACACCGAAGTTTCATAACTTTGAATGTTCTAATATCGAACCCTATTCAGCGAAAGCTGAAAATATCAAAGCAACAGAAAACCAAATTTTTTCCTAGGGAAAGAATTTGGTTGTCCATTTCTGTTGCTTTGGTATTTTCAACGCTATGGTGGAAAGTTACAGGTCGGGTTCAGGTAAGTATGTGACTGAGTGCAGGTTAGGGTAGTTAGGGTTAGTGTGCGGGTTAGGTATGTGTGCGAGTGTGTGGACATGAGGGTTAGGGAGGGTTAGGTGAGTTAGGGTTAGGGTGCGGGTCAGGTAAGTGTGTGATTGTGTGGACATGAGGTTTAGGGTGGGGTAGGTGAGTTAGGGTTAGGGCGCGGGTGAGTGTGTGATAGTGACAGACCTTAGGGTTAGGGTTTGGGTTAAGGTAAGTGGATAGTTAGTGGTGTGTGTATAGTTTAGTGTGGGGTTAAGTGTAAGATTTTAGGTGCATGTGTGTGGATTGCTGTTTGTTTGTTGTGCTTGTGTTGTGTGTATGTGCTTTGGAACAGCAATTTTTTTTCCCTAGAAAAAAATTTGTTGTTCTGCATGTTCGATGTTTTCAGCTTTCGCTGAATAGGGTTCGATATTAGAACATTCGAAGTTTTGAAACTTCAATGTTCTAATATAGACCCATAAACAACATACCTGCTAAATGCAGACACACAGAGGTTCCCAAACACAACCCCTACAAGAATCCAAGGAGTGGGAAGCTGCAAGATGTGAAAGTCCAAAAAAGCTGCAGCTGATAGATACAGCCATGTATGTGCATTTTCAGTAGCACAAGCACATTCATAAGGCATCCCTGCAGTGGAAATAATGTGCCCTATTAGAGCATCCGCAGTGCATACCTCTCAACCTTTTAGAACAAGACAACTGGACAAAGAAATAAATAAAAGTGGGAGAAAGGGCCAAAAAGAGGGAAAAAACGTACATTCTGCTTTTACAAATGTAGAAAGTGGATAGAATAATAGGTTTTGCATTAGCATGACTTTTCTGAAGGGTATGAAGTCTGAAACTCAGTTGTCTGTCATTATTGCCTAACATCTATATTTATCTATCTATCTACTTCGTTATCTATTTATGTAGATATGTTATGTAAGCTAATTAAATAAATAAATATAACAGTCATCCACAAGTAAAGGAAAACCAGAAGCATAACAGCAGTTTGTCCTGCAAGACAGACATACATACATGCAGACAACAGGCATTTCCGAGTAAGACACATTCCTGTAATACCAAGTGCATTAAAATAAGACATATAGCCCTAATACCAAGTGCATTAAAAGAATAGTGTTATCACTGCTGCACTACTCCATATACATAACATGCCAATAGCCAAACCTACTGATATCACATGTACGGCCGACCTGTGGCACGTGTAAACAGGACAACCCTGGCAATTAATGACTACCTAACTAACAGTACAGGAGCAACCACTGTAAGAGGGAACACTGCCATGTAGGGGAGGGAACGCACATATCGGACACATAGAAGTATAAACCCACCCCACTGTCAACAGCTGATCGCACACTACTGAAGCTACATGTGTGTCACATGGGGGTTGCCAAACCGATCCTATGGTTGTTGCAGATGGAGTAAACACATATGCAGATGCATGTAGGCATAAAGAGGTGCTACACAGAGGAAAATCCATTAGTAATGTCTGTCTCTGAAACTGAGACTGTGCACCACACTCTGATTCATCAGCTTCAATAGCTGGTAGTTAAAGGGGATCTGTGCATTACATGCAGATCCAGTGGTGTAAAGGCAAGCTGGATAGACACCTACATGACTACAGTCAGTTGTCAATTCCACGGCTGTGTGAATTGGACATAGAGACTCCTTAACAAGAAAGTTAGTCAGAGCAGGGTGGTGTATATACTGCTACGAAGGGCCATTGTGGCAGACAGCGGCTATTCAGAAGTGTACAACACAAGGCGGTGTACTGCAGCATAACTATAGTCTGATAGTGGCCTATACCTGTGTCGTGTCAACATACCGTACCCTGCTAAACTGGATGTGATGGATGCTGAGAGGCCAACCACAAGTGGTGTTGCCATGATGGAATCTGTATATGAGTATAGCGCAGATCAGCTTAGCAACAGATATCGGACAGTGCCCAGCCAAGGAGGCAAACCAATGCTGGTAGTGGAGGGATACCTGTACCACTCAGAGCAGAAAGTCCTCTCAAAATAGTGCTAGGCATGTGTTGAGCAGAGAATAAAGGCATGCAGGGGCCATGCTATCACTGTTCACCAGGATGAGGGGGAAGAACTGCATAAATCACTGCCACACCACCATGGACCAAATGCAACCACTGCCCAGGTGGCTGTGCTGCGAGCAGAACTATGGCAGTGGGCAGTAAACAGCAATGACATACCTAGTCTGGTAAAGCAGAGTGTCCTTGGCACAGCAGAAGACAATGTACTACAGGAGATGCCTTGCAGTGCCACCCTGTGTCATAGCTTCACCAGGATATGGCAGAGGACATGGGCATCTATGTCCACACCTCCGACAACACTTGCAGATATTGATGTCAGCCAGTGCCCACTCTGTAGTGGCAGCTTTATCATAAGCAGACAGTCAGATATGGATGAGAAAGATTCCTTGGTTCTGCTAACTACAGCACAAAATCTGTTGGATTTGTGGAGGTCAGACATCATACTCAGGGATGGTACCTTCCCAACATGTGCTGATATTTGCCATCAACTGTATACTTTACGAATTGTCCCCCTGGTGTATTGTCTAATGATATGGAAATCAGAATCCGCATACAACAATATATGGGACATACGTAAGGGTTTGGCTGCAGATCAGGGATGCACATTAACTCCATGGTACATTATGACTGATTTTGAGAAGGCAGAAATCCATGCCAGCCAAAAGGCATTCCCTAAGAGTATTCTGAAGGGGTCCCTATTCCATTTTGCACATATCATTTGGTGCAAAATCCAGCATCACCACCTTGTGGCCTTGTATGCTATGGATGCTGCATTCTCACTAGCCATTCATAAGCTGATTGCCCTGGCATTCCTCTCAGTGGATGATGATGTGCTAACCTTACCTGACTATGCTAAGCCTGTAGGTATATTTCTGGACGATCATTATGTGCATGCCTGACCAAGGAAATATGCATCCCGCTGCTCAGCGCACCGATGTCTGCCATCTTCCTACCCTCTGAAGTTCTGGAATGTGTGTGATATGTCTGACATGGACTTCCCACGGACCAATAACCAGGTGAAGGCATGGCATCGTCAACTGTAAGTATTACTTGGATGCCCTACAGTACAACTTTCTGACCTTTTGTCTGTTCTACAACAGCAACAGAACCTGACAGACAATCAAAGGGAGAGACTTTTGAGGGGGATGCCTGTGACACCACGTAGGAAGGCTATTGTTGTAAGGGAGTGTTGCCTAAAACACATCTTGCAACATAAATGTGACTACAGTAATGTGCAGGATTTCCTACGTGCTGTAGCACATTTCTACAAGTTATGAATATATTTGGTTCTAGTACACACCAAGCACTACACACATCACTTTATCTGTTGTGTTAATAAAGGCTTTGCCCACAGTACACAGATTTCACAGTACCACTTTCATGCCCCTTGGCATCCACTGACAGCCACTTGTACTACTGACAATGGCATATGTTGGCTTCTGGGGGGGTACAGGGTGTAACATTATGGGGGTTTGTGTCTGCCACGTACAGTTAGGGTGCAGGGGGACATTCTATTCCCACAAGGAATTGTCCACAGGCATTTGTCATTGCAGCCATAATACCAAACTGCCATGTGTCCACATCCAGCTGTCTCACAGGGGGATATTACACTGCTACGGTGCCTGAATCCTCCATGACCACTGAGCCTTATGACCATTTGGGAGGCACTAGGTTATAAACCTCACCCTGTTACAGGTTTTATTTTTCTGTTGGTGAATATTTAGATAAAATGTAAGATTTGTCAAAGATTTTGATATTGACTTTCTTGGGTGCATAATGTATACCTTCTGAAAGTAAGGTGGCTTCAATATAGGGATGTAATCTAGGGTGAAGCTTTTTCTGTGACTTCACTTTACTCTGAAACACTGAAGATATTATTGCAGCATCATGCTAAGGTTAAAAAATGTGTTTCTGAATGTACTTGTGCCTTTATCCTTTACTTTCTGGAAAAAAGGATCAAGGTTTGATAACATAACCTACATAGTTTTCTATATTGGCATATTTTTATTTCAGAGGAGGCAGCTTAACAGTCCAACTTGACCAGTGCGTACACTAGGGGTGGTGCAATATTCTCCCATGTTTGTGAGGACCAGTTGATGCACATTTATGTCCCTAGTGGGTGTATGGTCTAGCTGGTCCATGTTATTTGTGTTTACAAAGTCCAGGAATCTCTAGGCATGCATATTAGGGATCATGTATGATTTCCAGACTGTGGTGGGGTAGTTAGAACACAATGTGGGAATTCTAGTGAAGGAGAGGCTTCACAGACAGTGAGGAATGTAATCGACATTAGTTACAGGCTCATGACAATCAGACTCCAGTGTAAGTATAGGACAGTATTCATAATATCAGCATATGTCTCACAGCAAGTCTGTAATAGTGAGGAGCAGAGTGGTTTCAGGCAGCTGTTGCAGGACCACAAACAGACAGAGCAGGATGGGTCCTCATTGGTGGAACAACAGGAATAAAGGGGTAAAGGTCATTCTAGACTTCTGTCTGACAAATAGCTTCATGGCAGCCAACACATGGTTCCACAAGAGAGACTGTCACAGGATCACATACAAAAGTGGCCAGCATGCAACTCAGATAGCCTTCCTTCTGGTAAGGAAAGGGCATTGGTGTAGAATCAGTGAGTGCAGCATCATCCCCAGTAAAACAGTCAGCCCAGTGCATAAACCACTGGTTGCCACAATCAGCTGCAAGCAGTGGACAGAGAAAGCACTAGAGCCCTGAGTAATTTCTTGAACTCTTGTGCTTTCTCTCCACTCATCTTCCAGATCTTCAGTTTAGTCACTGTTGACATTAGAAGAAGAGGAAATAGGTGGAGCTGAAGAAGAATGGTAGCACCTCAAAACAGCATGTGTGTGAGGACAATTGAACAGATATGCAGCTGAGCCAGGTATGGAAACAAGGTGAATAAGGAAAGCTGGTGGTGGAATGCAGTAGTCCAGGAAATCATCAAACTGAAGGCGTAGTACAGGAAAAAGTGGAACAGGCTAAGAAACAATGCTGGTTGGCTAGCAGAGGGTCTAAGAGAGCAGTTGCAGTAGCAAGGAATAAGGGATCAGAGACACTCTACTAGCTTCTGGAAACGGACTCAGTAGAAGGCATAGAGAAACTATCAGGCTACAAGGCAAATACAAAGACAAAGAAGATATTAATCGGACAACTTCCATAAGGGATTTTAGCAGCAGCCTGCTCACCTATCCACAGGATATTGAATGCAGATGCAAGGAGTACTTCCTGCAGCTTCTGAATTAAGAAAACCCCAGTGGAAGTTGTACTGTGCCAAACACAGCCTGCAATGAAAGAAGTAAAGGGGCTCACCTTTGAAGAAGCAAGAACAACCCTAAGGAAAATGAAGTCAGGGAAAGCAGCTAGCTCAGATGATGTCATGGCAGATATGATTAAGCTGCTGGGTGAGTCTAGGGATAAATGGCTCCAGAGGGTACTCATAGCAGTATGGAAAGAAAGGTATATCTCAGATGAACAGAAAATAATCATTTTATTTCCAGAGTATAAGAACAAAGGGATATTCATATCTGTAGGACGTACAGAGGTATCAAACTCCTATCACACTGCATGAAAGTTCTTGAGAGGGTGAGTGATAAACAAATATGCAGAGCTGTAGAAAGTAAGATGGGAGATGAGTAGTTCATATACACATCAGAATGCAGTACAACCCGTATGATGTTTGCAGTGAGACAGATAGTTGAGAATAATCTAGTGATGAGGAAAGAATCCAACTGGGCATTCCTAGACTTGGAGAAAACCTATGACTAGGTCCCAAGAAAGCTGATTTGGGCAGTCCTGTGATGATTTAGAGTCCCAGAAATGTTAATAAAATTAGTGCAAGCTATGTACAAGGACAAAATATTTATATATTTTTTTGTTATTGTTTTATTTACTGACATTTGTTTACCAGGAAAGTCCTACTGGGCACAGGTACTACTTTTCAGTGGAGGCCCAGGGAGAAATGTTCCAAGGTATCATGTTTAATGCAATCAATATTTACAATGACAAATTTTATAATGCAGTTTCAGTGAACACATAACATAATAGTCAATATAATAAAATTTAAATTGATATTCACAAACCTTACATTTACAAGCCTTCTACAGAGACTTTACAGATAGAAGAGTGATGTATAAGATAGGCAGGAGTAATTTAAGAAAAACAATGGAGTAGAGAACATTAACAAGTTTATGTGTTAACAGAAAATAGCGATGGAGTAATAATTTGGTTCTACTAATCAGAAGTAGCAGCCAGGATCATAGAGGCAGGATGGAGACAAAGAGATTAAATATTTAGCCCACATCTCTATTCACAGTCCAGGTAGATTAAGTGGGCAGTCTACTAGAGGGCATGAGAGCTGTTTTATTCATACTTTTTTACTGATGCTGTGAAAGTTGCTGTGAAGTTAAGGTTACGCCATCGGTAGCATTACTAGGCCAAAGTTAATGGATGGGTAACTGGCTGATAAATGAGTTAGGGAGAAAGACACTACTGGGAAAAATAAATCTTTTAAGCAGACTGTGCAGGTAAAATTAGCCTTTTATGGTGACAAAACTTTAGCAGCCATCTGAGGTATTCTGATATATGTGAAGTATATATTTTACAGGCTCTGGCTCAAATAACATCCAACTTTCTTTCCTGTTATCCAGTATTACAGCTTCTGAGTCCTACAGCTAGTATTCCATTAAAGTCAGAAGTCCTACAGCTTAACAAGATATAACATGAGACAACAATAAACATTTTATTGTGGGCTTGCAATAGTACTCTAACAGCTGTGAAATTAACATTTTTCTGACATATTTATGGTTGCAGAATGCACAGAAGACAGAGCTTTCCATTGTGGGGTAATAGTGCTGCGATGTGGCACACCCTAATACTCATACAATTGCAGCAGGTATAAGGACAGATATGGACTGTCACTTCACAGCAGATAGTTTAATATCCATTTTATCATATTGTTTTATATGAAACTTAACATCCAAGATGTTAAAAGGGGCATGATGGAGTGCCATGGATCCAAATTCTCAAGCACAAAATGAGATTCATAAAAGCATCAAAAACTGAATCAGAGAGCTTGTCCTGTTTGCTTTACCTCATTGTTGAAGTCAGCATCATAATCAACCGCCTTTATCTCATTCCAAACATGGGGTGACCAAATAACCTAGAGCCAATGTTCACACTTGCCCTGATATGGTCTTCAGCATATAGCTATACTTTACAATTTCTTTGCATTGCAGCAGTGAAATGACTGCAGGGAATACGACTCCTCTGGGCAGGTAGATATCTTTCTGCTACTGAATGAAATATTCTGGAAGATCCAAGATCTTTCCAAACAGTGTACTTAGCCAATTTGGAAGGCAGGCTTTTTCATTCACTAAAATCATATAATTAAAGCTGCATTTGACTAAAAAGACCTTCATGTTTAGACTGTCACAGAGATATGAGATTAGGAACACTCATTTTGATAATATTAAATGCATTATATTATTTTATAGTACATACCACTCAAGTGTACTTCATTATGAGGAATGTACCTCATTTGGGTTCTTAAAAAGTTCATGATCCTCGAAGTTCCACATGAAAGGGTCTGTCACGCATTCAGTGTTAGGAATTTCTTAATTGATATCCATGATAAATAAAATATAATCATATTAATTTATTAAAAGATCTTTTTGATAAGTAAAACCAGCATATTTTAACCATTTTATGACCTTCCTAGTTGAAGTTGTTAGTAAGCTGTTCGTATGTGTTCGATATGTTACCCATTTGTTTTATATTATGAGGGCTAGTGTTCCTCATTTTGGCGATAGAAGGTTGAGAACTATGTTATAGTACTGTATGCTTTTTAAAACATTGAATATCATTTTGATGTTATATTAATTCCTGAAAGGGAGATTATTTATATTAATTGATTTTGTGCAATTGTTTTTGAGTTGTCACATCTTTATTTGTAATTATTACTTAAACACAATTGATTCTTTGTGTCAGAAGTTCTGATGAAGTTCCTTCTTATGTGAGACGAAAGTGCTTAACTTCTTTTGTACATTAAAACTTCATTTTTTTTAATTTATTTGATTGGGCATGCTTCCTTGTGGACCATAGCGGTGCCCTGATTAGTTTGTTTTAGTTAGTAGTTTTTCATTGTGGCATATTTTTCTCCATTTGCTTTGTTACTGTGGACACTATAAAAACACCAAACTGAGAAATAAAAGAACAAGCCTTTTTCAAAAAGAGATTAGACTCCAGCCAAAGTACACTGTGTAACATTGCTATCATTTGATTAATGGGGGTTTTGAGAAAAAAAAAACTTCCTGGAACTTGCTGGGCCAATCTGCAGCTCACTCTATTTGTAAATGACTAGTCACATCACTGCAAGCCAATCTAATGAGAAAGATTTGGCTTCCATGGGCAATGGCAAGAAGCATCTAGGTGCTTTGCCTTAAGGAAGGTAGCAGGGTAAAGTCCTCTGTACTTCTACACTGCTGGATTACTCATCTGACTTCTGCCTTACAATATGACAACGTATTTTTAAGCTATTTGTGAGCCAGTCAATTTTATATCACTTTACATACCTCCTTTCTCACTTTTTCCCAAAAGAACAGGACCTATCTAGTCAATAAAGTACAAACATTGCAATGTTACTGTTCTACAAATAGAAGCTTTTCAACAATCTCAAAGTTATTAGACTTTTCAAATATTGTTAAACAGCAGTATAACAGGGAGTCTCTGCAATTTATTGAATAATTCAAACATATGATGCATTTGAAACATTTTTATCAATATCTTGCCAATAGCATTTAAAACTGTAGAACAGCTTTAAACTAAGAAATGCCGATAAAAATGTTCGGAACAAATTATGTACTGTTTTGTAGGTAGACACCAGCCATTTACAGTTGTCTTTTGTACCTCGTATAAAGTGATGTAAATAAAAACCTCTATTAGGTCATTTATCCACAGAATTTATCTTTTAAATAGACAGGTTTAAAATAGTCTTCTGCCTTCTTCTGGGTATTAGACTGTCACATTCAGGACAGTTTGTGTATGAGCAGGCATTACTGGACAGTTGTCCATCAGTATTTGGGTGAAACGCCTTAACCATGGAAGTAAGCATGAAAGAGTTTTAAAATTAAATATGGTATTGTTGCATGTCTCCTGTCACTCATTGTTAGAGAACCCCTGCCATCTTTCATAAAATGCTGTTTAGGACAATACAAAAGCATTTTATAAGAACATTTTATTTCCTTCTGTAAAGCATTTTCCCTCTTGTGTCTCTTTTAAATCTGCATGTCTTTTCATTTAGATTTCTGTTCAAGGCTGCTTTTCATTGCAGCCTCATTAAGCATGTTACATATATCAATTGGAGATGGGATTTTATTTATTCATCTCAAAACATCAGCCTCACTAATGCTGCCCTTGTAGCTGGATGTGTAGAACGTCTGTACCATTCTCAGAATGTTGTATAACTGCTACCTCTTGTTGTATAGTCTTCATATTGGCAATTATTGTGTCTTTCCTACCCTAGCCATAAAACAACTTTATTGTGCCAGTTGCCAGGAGCCATACCAGGGTCATGTTTTTATATGTTATTTCTTGCATATTACAGAACAGCATGAATTGTGAGGCTGTTACCAGATTGTATAGTTCCTTGTATTTCAGGTATTGAAAAAAAATATTGGATGAGCTTGGCATTACCATATTAGCTGATGTGGATACAAGAGTCTACAAGATGAGAATTTTAAATATACATTTGTCATTTTTTTTTTGTCATTTTTGTTGTAGAGTATCCCACAGAACATTATTATAACATACATCCATAGTACACTTAGCTCGAACAAAGGGACAAGCACACTGTTGCTTTGTTGCATATTAATCTGGCATAGGAAATGGTCTTTTAAAATTTCATCTGTCCTGTTATCCATGTTTCAAAATTTTCCCTTAGCATCATTAATATTTTTGCTACACTGAGGTGAACATCATGGGCCATTTCAATAGACTATCTGCATACTCCTTAACAAATTCTGACTCTTGCCCATTTACTTAGTAGTTACCATTGACTGAAAAAGTTGCCTTATTTTTATGCTTTTGTTTTCTTTTTATAGTCTCAACATTTATGTCTCATTGTTTTTATTATGTCATTTTTTATTATTATTAGTGCAGATGTAGCATTGTTGCCTCACAGCAAGAGGTTCTCCCGTTCGATTTTCGGCTGGAGTGCGGGGAGTGCATTCTGTGTGGAGTCTGCATGTCCTCCCCGCGGTTGGGTGGGAATTCGAACATGTGTAAATGGGCGTGCCTTCGTTGAAGGTTGAAGGTCGAGCTGGCACCTCGGCAATCGTCAAAATCTACTGCCAATCAATAGCGGACCGGAGTTCCGCTGTGGCGACCCCTGACAAAAACCTGACGAAAAGCCGAAAGACAACAACATTATTATTATTATTATTATTATTATTATTATTAAAAATTATTAATACCATTGTTGCTGAAGATCTTATTTTAATCACTTTTCTCCCTCATTACCTAATGACCATCAGTCCATGCAATGTGGGAAGTCCTCATACAGGAAGCCATTGGAGCCTTGCGGTTGTCTTCCTGATTGTGGCCCCTGGTGGCTTATATAAGGATCTGCATCATGGCAGGGGTATTCTTTTTAAGTTCCCACACACATGCCTTCAAGGGCTACTTTCACTGGCTTGTGCCACCAAGCCTATTGTTATACAAACTTTGGTATGTATGAGAGTAATTTAGACTGTGTGGGACTACCTTTTCATCTTCCATAAAGATGTGTGAGCCACTCACTGCTATCATCCCCTGCCTGACTCTACCTGAACTCAAGCCTCTAGTGAAACTCGGGTCATTGGATTGCAGGCAGGATTTCATCCATCTATACCACAAAGTATTCAGAGATTTATCCATCTATACCACAGAGCCTATGTCATGTATTATTAATATAAAATTGTTTTATCTCCTCTAACACAGATTTTTTTCTGCTACTGCCTTTCTCTTCTCAGGGGCAGAGCTCATAGGATCGTATACTCAGCATAACGTTCTGATAGTCATCTGGCACTTTGGCCCTGCTTTGTAGAGACTACAGGATGCCTGTATAGATTTGTTATATATTTTTCCTTTCTTATGTTGCTTTTTAAACTGGTAGTGCTCGAACCTCAGGCTCCATTTTTCTATTCAAAGTGTAAGTTTTGATTTGGGGATTGTTAAGAATTGCCTCCAGTACTTTGGGGTCAGTTGTTACTCAGACAAGCTCATGAGTTTGAGAGTGACCTACTGGGACTGGTTATTACTTTTTGCTTTTTGTTCTACACTTAAAACAGGTGAATATTCCTTATGCATTTGATGACTTATAGTACATGTTGTAGTTTTGTGATGCAGAGTTCACACTGGCAATACAGGAGAGTTAATAATAACACAAATTGCAGTTGTGGTCTTAACACAAACAGGTGGTCTGCTCTTCATGAGGAATACATTCCAAATGAATTCTTTGAAATTTCTTTGTATCACATGATGTGCAAATCACAATAGCTTGCACATTAGTGTCGAAGATGTACAACCATGTATACGACAAGCAAAGATCAGTGTTCTGTGACTCATGACCCCTGTATATATCAATATGGTCATAATGTTCTATTATCTGGGTATAATTCAAGAAGCTAAAAATTTGATCGTACATGCAGTTTATTGAACAGATTTGGTATATTCAAACCACTAATTATATAATCTAACAACAGAGACAAATGTCTTTCTGTGTCTGCTTGAATGTCTCTGTTAGCTGTGGTCACTTCAGTAGATAACTCATGTTTAGCTTTGATTTTTCTAGATGGTGTTTTTCAGTTCTTTAATGCCCTTTTGATGGTATTTTATATAGGTAGACTGTGATTTATTGGTAACAGTTAATATTTTTTGACTTACTGTAGAATTTGTTAATATAGGTAGTCCTCCAAGGTGTTTTATTTCTTTGATATTCCATTATACATGGTCCTGTTGGGGATTGCTTGTTCTGTGCTCTTTAGTAAATATGAATAAAAGTTTGAAATATTCTGTTAAGGCTGCATGGGAAGTGGAAATATTACAATGGAATTCTGAGAGCTCTTGATAAAGTTTTAGTAGGTTTGCCTTTTTAAAGTCCTTGAGTTTTGAGGTGTTCACTGCAGCAGTTTGTTCAGGAAAAGAGCGAAAGTAGCTGTGGTGCAGGAGGAGGGGGTGTTGTTAGTCTGAACTGAATCTATGATGTTAGAACCCCTAGTCAGAACGTTAACGGTTTGTTCCAGGGAGTTAGCATTTATTAGATCAAAGTATCATTAGCCATGTTTCAATACTAGAAGTGTAGGTATCCCAGCTAATACATATCTACCTGAACTTAGCCAGCATGAAGTTGTTATTATTTCAGCCAACACATTTATAAATTATTTATGGTCATCAGAGACTACAGAGGATGACATATATCATGTTGTATAGTGGTAATTTATCTCATTTATGATGATTTAGTTGCAAACACATTCAATTTATGAGTCATAAGGAATTGGTTTGAAGATAATATGGTCTCTAACAAATGTTAATACATCCCCCACGGTTTCCTGTAAGCCTGAAACTGTGATAGGTACAGAACCATGATATGGGGGGGTGGGTATCATATTTATAATGAAATCAGATTCTTCTTACCACACAGATATAGATTTGTTCATGTTGCAGGAGTGCCTTAACATCTGCAAACGTATTGTTACTAAGATTTCTGGTGTTGAGTAATGCAACCATAATATGAACAAAAGCTGGAATTTCTGCAGTCGTTTTAGTGATGATAGGATGTCCATACATGAACATTGCCCAGAAAAGGCACTACAGAGGCAGCAAAGGTGAACATTATTTCTTAACATATATCCCAACCATCAGGTCATAGAGTTATATTTTTATTATTTAAACATTGTGTGGACTGGTATCTACACACAAAGATATGTGCATCTTAAAACAATTATTGGTGTGATTTTAAAAATGCGGGAATTTTCTTTCACTAAAATAATATAATTGAGGTGTTTCTTGTTTTATTTAAACTTCTACAGAATGGATGTGCAATAAATAAATCTCCACACATTAAGCACCCAGCCAAGATCGCAAATGCTGCATTGACATTCACGTCTGAAGCCACAGTATCTTCCCTGCCTGAGAAAGCAATGCTGGTACTGCACTCCTGCTCTATGGGCATGTGTCAAGTTGCAGCCCTTAACACCTTGTGCCCCTTGGGGCCACCCCTTTCACCACATCCTAGGTTTCCCCCTGGTACTAGGATTCTGTGCATCACACCTCTGAACTGCTAGATCACTAAATATGCCCCAGAATTCAGTAAGGTTCTGTGGAGGAATAGCTTATTCCTACATGGAAGCAACCGTTTAGGAGCAGCACAGCAACGCACCATGCATAATAATGAAGGAGTGCTGCCTCAGCTCCTAAACGGACATGGAGCATGAACGAGTGCAGGGGGCATGTCTGAGAGCAGAGCTCTCACAAAATACACACCCCCGCAGTCAAGAACTGCAGTTTGGCAATTACAGTGAGCGAGACCACTCATAGGGGGTTGCAGACCCCTAACAGCATAGATCAATGCACAATGTCCAGATATGTGGCACATACGTCTGGCCTGTCCCTCATTTACCCTGCCAAATCACTAGGAAGATCTCATCAATGAAGTCAGAAATAATGGCAAACATACAAGTGTCAGACTTCAAATCAGTCAGAAAATATACAGAAAAACAAATCCTGTTACCCTAGCAACACCCCAAGTTTATAAGAGCAATATTTAAAATATAATAATATAAACACCTTTTTTTATCAGATTAAATTTAACCATAGGTGCGTGGGTTTGCCCATTGCTTAGCAATGCATACTGTAGCTTAAATGGCACAAGAAGATAAATATCAAGAAACATGCAAATGAAGCAGTACTTTAATAGTGTAGTGGTCAGAGCATTCACCTTGTAAGCAGTCATTCCGGGTTTGATTCTCACTCCAGTAAATTCCATTTTCCATGTGAAATCACTTTATGAACAATATTTTTTGTTGCATAACCTACTAAATAACATATATTTGTGAACTGGAGTACTGCATTAAATGCAGATGTGGGGTGTCTTTGTAATAATGTTGTAAAATCCATAGATAAACACAAGTTCCCCATACAGTATATGTACACATGAATCAGGGATACAAATCAAAGGTATAATGTGTAATGAATGATAAATCCATAGAGTATCCAAATCCACCACCTTCCCAAGAACCATGTTACATTTCTGCCTAAATTAGTGTGGGGGTAAGCGGGAGTAAGCACATGTAAGCAGTAGTAATAGGTTCATAGGTTCAAAGCGGGTTTAAGCCTGTTTGTGCTGGGGTAAGCAATGCGCACACAGATTAAGCAATATTGAAGCTAACTCTCTGTAAGCACATTTAACTAGAAGTTAGTATTGCTTACCATTGCACAAACCTGTGCAAACCCACTTACAATTGCTTAAAAGTGCCTTAATCACTCTGTATCCAACAGCCACTGTTCTGCCCAGCAACAAAATAAACAGCACTTGGAGGTCTTGAACCCAGGAACCTGTACATTACTGTCACAGTAGTTAACCAGTAAGCCATCACAGCAACGCGTAAGACTGAGATATCACCAAACAGATCCTCGCTATAGGAAAATCAAAATTTACATGTGAAAGGAATCTATATACAGTTTTATGTTGTACAACCTACTACATAACATAAATATGTGAACTGGAGTACTGCATTAAGTCCAGATGTGAGGTATCATTGTAATAAAGTGTTGACACCCCCAATAAACACAAGGACCCTATACAGTGTATGTACAATGAATCATGGATACCAACCACATATATAACATGTAATGAATGATAAATCAATGCCAAACAGCAAATAGTACACAAATTAAAAATTAAGCAATGCTAAGCATTGCACACCCCTGCTTACTAGGTGTAAGCAATGTGTAGGCCAGCTAAATCAGGCTGCCCATTGGTATACTCCTTTAAGCAATGCCAACTTTAGGTAAGCAGGTTTGTCCATGGCTTAGCATTTTCAAAACCATCCAATCACAGCAAAGTGCGGGAAATCGGTCCTATTTAAACCCCACAGGTGGGAATACATCTCACAACTGATTGCAGCTTCCTCCTGTAGGCACTATGACAGGTGTGGGTGAAGGAGTGCGCTTCTGGGTGTAGCGCTGGGGCATCCAGGAGTCCGAAGTCATGGCAGGACTCCTTGTTAAAGACCATGACCAGAGACTGCTGCAGGACCAATACCAGGGTTCCCAATATAAAGTGGAAACCTGAGACAGTCTCTCCCTTGACCTCACCAGTGCCACTGGCATACCTCAAACAGGTGAGCAGGTCAGGCATCACTATGCTGACCTGTAATGAAGAAGGAGGGAGCTCTTGGATCAGTGGATCCAAGAGGTTAGGCAGACGGGTGATGTCCCAGCCACGTGTAAGTATCAGTCCACTACCTGTTTAATAATTGCCAGCTCATGTATATTATGGATAGGTATGGCTAAATATTCCTCTTATGTCTTTGACAGTGGCAGATGAGTAGGCTGTGAACCGGGAAGCCCATGCTTGTAGATTGCAGAGGTCGCATCATGAGGCAGGTTAGTAATAATTTTGCATGTACTGTCATAAGAAATAAATCTAAAAGTAGTAGAAAGTTAATTGCCAGTATAAAACCTGTATTGTGTATGGCATGTACTGAATAAACCAGACAATATGGCAGGAAGAGTCTCATATAGGTTGTATGTAAATAAAAGGTTAACAGCCTGACAATAAAGGTCTAACTGCTGTACTGCTTGTGTTTACTCTGGTATCATATGGTAATGTAATGTTGCAATCTCTTAATAGTACTGTTGTATTAAGCACTGTTACCCACACCATGCTACATAAATAAAATATGTAGGAATGTCTGTATATGACTGCTGTAATCACAAGAGGTCATATTGTACAACTGAGAGAGAGACTTAGACAGAAAACAGTAAAAAGATAGACAACATAACCCAAATAGTATACTCAACTGAGATGTGAAGTGTTGTATTTTTAACACACACAGCCATGGTTCGAATCCTGGGAGTGGTAGTAAGCTGTATGAAGAATCATACCCCACAACTGTACAGATATTGTCAGAAAGTCCAGATAACTGGTGTAAGTCCCCTGCCTGTTACCGTGTCCCCCTGGCAAATCAGTGGGATGATCCCAGAAGTTTAGAAAGCAAATAATGACATACAACTGATTGTCAGACATCATAACTCTCAGAAATATATCCATAAGGACAAACCTGTTACTCTAGCAACTCACCAAAGTGTTATGAGAATAATAAACAAAGTATGTCCCAACTCCACCCTCATGTTGTAAAGCTATGACCAGAGTGTGTGCAGTAACAGAGTGAGACGTATGTGCATAATAATAATGTGGAATCTGGTAAAATGTGTGACAACATTCAGGTAGTGTCAAGAAATATTATGATAACAACGAAGCAGCCAAGTATCACCAGGACGTTAAAAACCATAAAATATTTATTGTGGAGAACAACACAGTAAGCGCTTTCACTAAGGAGCTTCTTCAGACTGACAAACATTAATATCAAATCCAAGTCCTTATATAAAAATTAAAAAAAGCTAGAACCAATCATGAAAGGATACCACTTAGAAAGTTAAAAAATTTCTTAAAGGTACAAAAATTTCTTAAAGGTACAAAAATAAAAATGCACATATAATCGCTATTGATCTGCATAAAAACATGTACCCTTGATGTACAATCTCTCTTTACAGTGATACCAAATGACCTGGGTATACAGTACATTCATGAGTATTTAACTCAACATAGCGATTTTTCATCCACCCATATAGATCTTATAACCTATTTCCTGGAGCAGGTCTTAGAAAATAATATTTTCACTTTTAATGATGCATTATATATTCAATGGCATGGTGTCGCTATGGGTACTCCATGTGCAAACAGTTATGCGAATATGTTTTTGGCACATTGGGAAGGAACAGTGCTTAGTGAAACAGAAGAGTTTAAGACACATGTTCTGTTTTACTGACGCTTTGTCGATGACCTCTTTTTATTATGGAGAGGAAGCCTGGATGAGTTATTAAAGTTCCATAACATACTTAATAATATGATTAGCTGTTTAAAATTTACAATGAACTGGTCCCTTACAAGAATAGAATACTTGGATCTGTATATTGAAAAGCTGGGGAATGGTTTAGTTAACACAGTTTAGTGTTTCGCAAACCATGTTATAGGAACTCATTTTTAATGAGATCAAGTATGCATCCAGGCTATATTTTTAGAAACCTGATTAGAGGTCAAGGTGTTAGAGCATCCAGCTTAAATGCCCTGGATGATTGATTTTCTGAAGAACTTACCAATTTAAGAGACAGACTTCTATCAAGAAGATACAATGTAAATGAGATTTCAGAGAATTTACTAGATATTCAAACTTTACGTAAAGGTAGAGCTGCTCCATATTTTGGCCCACAAAATGAAGATATTTTTACTAATGATATAGGTAGACCTTCTTTTCTTAAGGTCCCATTGTACTATACCTTGGACAATAAAGAACTAGTAGGAATTTTTGGTAAGCACTGGTCTGAACTTCAAGTTGACAGTGACATCAGTGAAATAGTTGGTGACCAACCAAGATTTACATATAAAAACAGAAAAAAATCTGAAGAGGCTATTATGCCATAAACAGGGTAATAATCATAATAACTATAGCAAGAGAGGGTTGACCTGCCCATGTGGAACATGTAACTTCTGTGATTATATTGATAGTTCTGATAGATTCCATCATCCAGATTTGCAGAAGGACTTTAGTTTTCGAATAGAAGACACCTGCAAAACATCTAATCTAGTGTATTTAGCGGACTGCCAGCTTTGCCATTCTTTTTATGTTGGCAAAACCAATAGGATCCTTAGGGATAGGATCCGAGAACATGTATACCACATTAGGAAACAATCGGACCACAATGCTCTAGCTAAACATGTAGTGTGTTTTGGGGATGACCACCACTTCCAATTTAGGGTTATTGAGATGATTCCCTCTAGCATAAGAAAAGGAGATATTAGAAACCATACAGAGTTTAGAGAAAATAACTGGATTATTGCACTTAGGGCGGATAGAGGCCATGGTCTGAATGAAAGGGCAACTATCAAACCACTACTTAAAAAGCGTAGGATACCAAAATAGCTTATATAAGTAGGAATATATATATTCCCTTTTTTGTATCTTCATTGCCTTCACACTTTTATGCATGTTTATATATGTTGGTATGCATATTTGATTTTATATGATGCTTCATATACATGTTTTTATGCAGACCAATAGCGATTATATGTGCATTTTTATTTTTGTACCTTTAAGAAATTTTTGTACCTTTAAGAAATGTTTTAACTTTCTAAGTGGTATCCTTTCATGATTGGTTCTAGCTTTTTTGAATTATTATATAAGGACTTGGATTTGATATTAATGTTTGTCAGTCTGGAGAAGCTCCTTAGCGAAAGTGCTTACTATGTTGTTCTCCACAATAAATATTTTATGGTTTTTAACGTCCTGGTGATACTTGGCTGCTTCGTTGTTATCATAATATTTCTTGATATTATTTGCTTTTTGTGCAATGGAGCACTCATCTTGTGGGAGTGTTGTGCCTTGCTATTACCATTCAGGTAGTGTTAACAAACATTCCCCCCACAGGTCTGTCAGATACAAAAACTGTGCCTAGAAATAAAAGATTGAAATCTTGGACTGGTACTGTTTAGTCTGGTATTGTATGGCAGTGTTAGTGTGGCAGTATCTCTGACTAATATGTTATTACTAATGAATTAAAACACACAAATAAGCTGAAGAAAAACAAAAAATGGGCTGTACGCTGAAACCACACCATTTATTCACAAGACACAATCCAGTAAAGCGTTTTTTGTTTAGCCCAATGGCCAAACTTCATCAGACAAATTGCTATACACCATTCCTTTCTTAAATAGCCACATTAATTCTAATTTTTCAAGTAGTAAACTAGTAGGACCTTCTCGGTTATCTGATCTTACGTTATCGATTACTCGGAATTTAAGAGTGTCCCCTATGCTTCATTGTGTATCTTGCCAAAGCACTATCTATTTTATTCTTCTTTATATAATAGGTGTGTTCATACACCCTCTCTTTAAATTTACGATCGGTTTTACTGATGTAGAAAACTGGGCACACTTGACACTGCACTAAATACACTATGGATTTCGAATTGCAGTTGAATTTGTCCCTAGTACAAAATGTTTGACACCTAATAGTAAATTTAGTCCCTGTATCGATGTGTCTACATTGGTTGCAAGCATCACATCTATAAGTTCCAGGGTTACGTTTCAAAGTATTTGTGTTTCTCTCCATCATGTTTTTCAGATTTTGTCCTTTCCTAAATATAATACATGGCTGATCACCCACCTTATCTTGTATTTCTTTCTCTATCCTAAATAGCTCCCAGTTTTTACATAATATATGTCTTATTTCCTGGGAATCAATGTTAAAGGTAATGATTAGACTGACGGGGTACTTCGTGTCTGACTTTGCAGTCTCAAAAGTATGTTCAAAGATGTTTCCTTGTTCGCCATCGAAATTAGCCCTATTCGACAGTGGTTGCTCTACATCACTAGCTATGTTAGTGCTAGTGGTAACCTTTCCCCTTAGAATTGGGCTATAGTAACCACCAATCCTTTTAGTTTTAACCTCAACAATTAACTCAGTGACTAAATGATTTGGGTAACCTCTTTGTAAGAACATCTGTTTAAGATTGTTACATTCGTCCTCGAAGTCCACCCATTCAGTCACCATTCTTGCTGCCCGTACCAGCTGTCCCTTAACCACAGACTTCTGGTGGAAAGGATGACTGCTGGTATAGTGCAGGAAAGAGTTAGAGTAAGTCTATTTCCAGTAGATCTGGGCTATATATTTTTTATTTATCCGATCTTTACTCAGATCAGTGTCCAAATAGGAAATATTATCTGTATGAAAGTGGTTTGTAAATTTAAAAAAAAGACGTAGATGAGTTAAGTACATTAACTAATCTAATAGCCAAATCTTCCTCTCCTTTAATAATCATAAAAATATCATCAAGAAAGCGGGTGTAAAAATAAATGCTGTCATGGATGGGTCCTTCAGTAAAGATGGTGTGCTTTTCCCAATGAGCCAAAATTAAATTGGCAAAACTGCCACTACATGGGGACCCCATCACCACTCCCACTTTCTGTAAGGAATATTCGTTGTTGAACATGATATAATTATTAAATAAGACAATATCCAATAGTTGTTCTATAAGCCTAATCTCATCATTTCATGCCCCTCTCAGTTTCATATGCTCCGTGACCCATTCGATGCCTGTGTCATGTGGAATGACTGTGTATAAGTCACAGACATCAATGGTTAGAACATTGTATTGGCTCATGTAATCAAGTTCATTAATGTTAGCAAGAAATGACCATGAGTCTTCACAAATTTGAGTCTCTTCTTGAACATATTTTTTTAGGATGGAGTCAATAAATTTAGCGCATGAATAACTGAGTGTCTCGCATCTACTAGTGTGCGCATAGGTGGGTTATTCAAGTTTTTATGAATTTTAGGCACCCCGAACATTACTGGTATCCTGGGTGATAATATTGACAAAAAGTTATATACATTAATGTCAATCAAAGAATCCATAAACAAGTCATCAAGGTATATACGTATCCTGTTATAAGCTATATTGACTTTGTTTAAGCTAGCTTTAGTGTAAACTTCACTCTCCAGGACACTAACCATTTTTTCTTTATACTGTTCAGTGTACATAACAACCAGTCCTCCACCTTTATCCGGTTTCATAACCTGGACCGGTTGCAGTTTAAATTTAATTAGTTCTTCATATTCTGTCCTACTTAAATTCATTTTAGGTTTTCTTTTAGTTGTTTCACTACTATAAGCTCTTAAATCCATTTTGCACATCTTTTCGAATAGTGTCAATGTAGGGTGCACAGGGGGGTTAAATGTACTAGCAATACGCAATGGTCGTTCCACTAGGCTCTCGTTATTACCAAATAAGCACAGATTCAATTTCCTGATGTATATTTTAAAGTCCAACAACAAGTTAGCCAACTCCATTGGTCTAGAAGGTACAAATGTTAGCCCTTTAGCAAAAACTTCAACAAGAGAAGAGTCAATTTCCAAGTCAGTATAATTATAAATTTTAAAGTCGTTCTCTTTGTTTAAGATAATCTTACAAGTTCGCATATTGTCTGTATTACTCACATCATTATGTCCAGTCATTTCTCCTAAACACTCTATCACCTCTTGTTTTTGTTGTTCCTCTGAGTGTTGTAAACCCATTGGTTTCCATATTGTTGTTGCTGGTGTATTTGTTTCACAGGTTTGTTAAAATTTTGGTTGTTAGGATTACTCGTATTCTCTTGTGTGCACTCACTTTCATTTTGTGTGTTGTTATCCTCAATGTAGTGGGGCTCTGTTTGTTGGTTGTGTAGTAATCTGCTTGCATTAGGACGTGATGACATATTCAGTATAATGTCCCTGTCATGTGTGTTAACTTGATGGGGTGTACTTTGATGGTTCCCTCCAATCGCATTCCATGTTTGAGATGGAGGAGGGTTCGGATAGGCTACCCCATTGTTGTAGTCTTTCTGGTCTCTCTGTAGTTTTTTGTGCTTTGTTTCTTTCAATTTAAGTATTTGCTGGTTAATACTCATGAATGCCCTGTTATATTCATACTGGTATCTCAGATAATCAAAATCATTTTTAATATCGGTATCTAATGCATTCACTTCTGTTATCAAATTGTCAATCCACAACTGGTAATGGTGGGACATCAATTGTAATAGTTCAAGACCGTGCCTGTTAAACAATTTAATGAGATCCAAGTGAAAACCAGAACCAGTTATTAACCTCGTAGGATATTGCCATGATCGTAACCCCTTTGGTAAGATTTCATCTTTTAGACACAATTTGAAATAATTAATTTCTAGTTGTAATTTGTGAATTTTAAGCAGCTTATAGTCCAAAAGTTTAAATTTTTCCACTATGTTTTTATTAGTAATTCCTCCGACTGGTAATCCCTGGGCATTGCTATTATCTACACTGCTCATATTAGGTTGGTTGTTCAACCATACATTGAGGTCAGGGGTTCCAACAAGTCCCGAGGTGTTACTTGATGGAGTAGAGCTGTTCTGCAGCTGTAGCTGTCCCGGTCCACTCGCCTTGTGACCAAGGTACAGTAAACCACTGGTACTGGGCTCTCTGTTTTCTCTATAAAGTGACTGAAATCCATGACTTGAAGCAAGGTTGGGAGTGGGGTTAGGTGTGTCCCTGGTGTCCGATTGTTCATAGGGGTTTGAGTAAATATGTCCATACGAGCAGTCAGATCCTCTACCTGCTGACTAAGCATAGCAATCAAAGCTGTAAGATCCTCAGCTTCTTCCTGTGTTTGCTGAGATGACAAGAGGGTAGGCGAGGAGTGTGGTTGTGCATTCTGTCCTGTGAGATCCATACTACTGAATTAAAACACACAAATAAACTGAAGAAAAACAAAAAACAGACTGTACGCTAAAACCACACCATCTATTCACAAGACGCAATCCAGTAAAGCGCTTTTCGTTTAGCCCAATGGACAAACTTCAAGACAAATTGCTATACACCATTCCTTTCTTAAATAGCATATAAATTACATATTAACCAATTATTCAATTTATAAATAATTACTAGTTTGTGGTGAATATTCTCGCCTTAAGTTAAAATCGTTTAAATAACAAATCTACATCTAAAACCATAGAACACAAATGTCTATTAATACCCCTTTCTAAACATTAATAAGACTTAGACCTTCTAGGTTTGCACAATATTGCACACATAGGCCTAGTTATGTATGAAGAATTATTGATTTATTTATTATTTTAGCTTTGGCCCTACAAGTTTTTTATATGCCGTATATTCCATGACTGATGTTAGGTAACTATTCTTGTTAGAGATGTACATAATACTCTAAAGTTTTCTAAGGATTGTATATTGGTGTATATTTAATATACATAAGTCTTATTAATGTTTAGTAAGGGGTATTAATAGACATTCGTGTTATATGGTTTTACATGTAGATTTGTTATTTAAACGATTTTAACTTAAGGCGAGAATATTCACTACAAACTAGTAATTATTTATAAATTGAATAATTGGTTAATATGTAATTTATACGCTATTTAAGAAAGGAATGATGTATAGCAATTTGTCTGATGAAGTCTGGCCATTGGGCTAAACGAAAAGCGCTTTACTGGATTGTGTCTTGTGAATAAACAGTGTGGTTTTCGCTTATGGTATTACTAATCACTGCCATCCACACAGTGCTAGATAATAAAACTGTCTTGGAAACCCTGCATAAGAGTGTTGTAATTACAAGGTCAGATTGTAAAACCACAGGAGACTTATAGAAAGAATTCAGAGAAAATATACACAGCAAATATCTATATAGCACACCCAACTGTGATGTACACTGTTTTATTTTAGCACACACAGCCATGGTTCAAAT
The DNA here is from genome assembly GCF_019279795.1 of Protopterus annectens. NCBI lineage: Eukaryota > Metazoa > Chordata > Ceratodontiformes > Protopteridae > Protopterus > Protopterus annectens. Next base: position 966,428,063 of record NC_056737.1, read on the forward strand.
CCTAAGAGAGTTAGTAAGCTGTATGCAGAATCATACCCGTCGACTGTACAGATCTGTCCGGAATGTCCAGAGAATTGGCCCATATCTGCTGGCTGTTACCCTGTCCCCCTGGTATATCGGCATGCTAATCTCTGACATGTAGGCAGCATTTAATGTCATATAACTGACTGTAAGGCCTGGAAATATTTGGAAAATGTCTATGAAAAAAAACCTGTCATTGTACAACTCACCAAAGGTTTATAAGGGCAATAGTAAAAATATGTCCTGGTTTCACCTGCATGTTGTCAAGACATGCCCAGAGTGCGTGCAATAAGAGATGGAGAGGTACGTGCATAACATCAACCTGGAATCTTGGAATATGCATAGAAACAGGTAGCATTAACAAACAATACCTCTACAGGTATACCAGGTAAGAGGTGTATACTACAGGTAAAACACAGTTCATGTATATAGTTGTCTACATCCATACCACTGTCCAAAGTAAGGCCATAGGGTAGTGTAGTAATACCTGTAAGGTACAGATCACAGCACTGACTAGGAAAGCAATGAGAACAACAGGGCTATACAAGTTAATTGACATCTTTCTCTCCCCCTTACCATATCTGCAACAATAAACTAAATACACAACTCAGTCAGTATGTGCACTATTAAATCTACTGTTGAGACATATTTCATATTGTTTGATAAATATTGAAATTTATTTTATGCATGTGCCATGTTGAAATACTCATACATTGGTGGCATGCTGCCATCAATGTACCTGCATGCTGTTGTAATGACCACTGTGCTTTCACATATGCATGTGTTCTCTTTGTTATGCAACTGTTCCATATCTGGTGTTTCAGGTTAATGGGAATAGCTATGCATGCTGTTATACCTAATCCTTGAATGTGTTGACTATTACTAACCCACATATGTTTTAAAATTGAAACACCATAGCACGTTTGGGAAGAGAGGTCCCAGTGGACCCAGATCTCCCACCTCATCTGGCCATGGCACTGGGCACCAGCATGTCTGGGGCCCAACCCAGGACATCCTCGTCTGCTGGTTCTGCATCACCTTTGGGTGGAACTGCCTCAGGGGATGTGGCTTGCCCCCCAGGGAGTGGGCACAGACAGGATACTGTCACCCATCATCAGGGCTGTGGTCTGGTTCGTAGTGAGCTCCACAAGGAGTTTGGAGATCTGCTACACCAGCCTGAGGGCCACATGGCATGACTAGAGGGTCAGTCTGTCCCTCCTAATCAGCCTCCAGCACAGCCACCTTCAGGGCCGTGAATGTGCACTGGTGACTGTCCATGGGTGGGGACCTCAGTCCCACTATTTACACTAGGGGGCTCATGCGCTTCCGACTTCCAAACACTCCTCCCCATTCAAGGTGTTTACCCCCCACATGTGTCATATACTGCCCCTGTATGCTGTCTTGTCTGTCTTGTCTGTTATCCTACCCAACCTACCTCCCTAAATATACCTACTATCCCTCCCCAACATCCCACTCTCCCTTTAAAAAAAAGGGCAATCTGTTTCCCCCAAAATAATCTCACCCCATACATAGCTGTCCATTTCACACATGTCCACTGGATACATGTAATCTGGTCTAATTGGCTTCACAGCATATTATTGTTGTCCTCACCCCTCTCTCAGGAGTATGAGTGTCCAAATCTACCTCCAAATCAGTGTATATGCACAGCTGTTGCTGTATAAGAAATGTGCAGCTATGGAACTTCCCTACACCTGTCCTGCACATCCCTAGCTATTTTCCCTACTGTCTTTCCCTATTAGCACCCCTTTTTCACCAATTTCTTATCAACCCCTTTTCAATTCTTTTAAAAAAATTGGTGCGGGGGTAAGCGGGAGTAAGCACTTTTAAGCAGCAGTAAGTGGGTGTAAGCTTGTTTGCATGGAGGTAAGCAATGCCTACACAGGTTAAGCAATTTAGAAGCTAACTTGAGTATAAGAAACTGTAACCGGAATTTAGCATTGCTTACCGTCGCGTAAACCCATGCAAACCCGCTTACAACTGCTTAATAGTGCCTTAATCACACTGTATCCCTTGTTCTGCCCAGCAACAAAATAAACAGCCTTTGCAAGGCTCAAACCCAGGACCCTGCACACCATAGCCAAAGTGATTTACCACTAAACCATGTCAGATAAACCCAACCCTCATGTTTTCACACATCCAGCACAGTCATTCAACAGTACAGGAAATGTATTTATACATGTAGATGTGTGTGTGTGTGTGTGTGTGTGTGTGTGTGTGTGTGTGTGTGTGTGTGTGTGTATGTGTGTGTGTGTGTGTGTGTGTGTGTGTGTGTGTGTGTGTGTGTGTGTGTGTGTGTATATATATATATATATATATATATATATATATATGGGTCTAGTTCATATGACCTAAATTTCATTTGACTGAAATTCATTGACATGAGACCAAAACACTGAAAGTTCAAAAGACTGAAAACTCATTTGACTGAAACTCATAAGACTGACACATTAAAGTAAAAGGTATATGCCCTTTGTCCCACTGTAGTGTGACCCTGGAGTTAGTATATATAGTTTGGGGGGGGTGGGGGGGTCGTCCCCCACACCCCGTAACTTTAATATACCAATTCCGATATCGGACTACAGTGCAGGAATGGAAATATTTCCATTCCGCACTATGGAGACTTATCATTTCCCCATTGTCGGTATTTCGTGTGTTGGACTTTTGGTGTCGGTGATGTGGGTGTCGGTGTTGTGAGCTGTCGGTCTTCTGTAGGGGACCCATATGTATATACATATAGATATATAGATATATATATATATATATATATATATATATATATATATATATATATATATATATATATATATATATATATATATATATATATATATATATATATATATATACACATTTATATATATGTAAATACACATACACACATAGATATGTATAGGAAGATACATATATATTGGGTGCACAACATATCGAACAGCCAGTGTTCCTACAGTTGCCACCTTTTCAAATGGACAGTGTAAGATTCACTCATACAAAAGACAATTGTTGCATGAAATATATACCCACAGAGAAGTCAAAGGATCTGACACCACACACAGGTTTGCATACATAAGAAATATTTATTTGTGTACTATTACAGTTGTATATGCCATGTCATAAAGCTGTTAGGTCTTTGAAATGCATACTAACAGAGTAATGCAACTCTCAAGCAGATAATTGTATACAGTACTCTGAAAGCATAACATATGTTGCTGTCCAGGCCAAGGCCATCAGGTAGTACAACAGTAAAGAAAGACTGGGCCAGAGGATAAAAATCAATCAACAGTAACTAATGCAGATGTATAGTTCAGCAGTCTCCAATTACACTCTGTACTCAACCCCTAGAGGGAAAAGAATTAAGTTGCCACAATGAGGATGTATCTTTTTTTACAACAATGTTTAACTGAAAACATCACTATCACACTGACAAACAAAACAATCTGTATGACAGTAAGCACTAGGCCACCAATGTTCTGAAGGTGAAATCTATGGAAATGTACAGCCATATACCTTAAGGTGGCTTACCAACGATATCCCTCACATGTTGTAACAGCCTAGGTTATATATGGTGCATACCCCTCCCCCACAGACTGACTTACAGGAGCATATAACACTGTTACATACACTGACCTCTGGACTGCAGAAGGGCACACATGTGTTGTGCAGCTGAAGCCCACATATATTTGTTTGTTTGTGTCTTTCAGCTTTTCCCGGTTAGGGGTCGCCACAGCAGAACTCTGGTCCACTAATGATTGGCAGTTGATTTTTACGTACCGGCTTGCCAGGCCTGATGCACAACCTTCAACGAGAGTACTCCCATTCACGCATGTCTCCACGCAGAAGACGCTCTAGCTGAGAATCGAACTGGACAGCGTCTTACTGTGAGATGACAATGCTACCGCAGCACCACCACCGCAGCACACACAGATATATATATATATATATATATATATATATATATATATATATATATATATATATATCTATATATATAGACCCTACCCCACAATATGTATGGGGATCGCAACAGCACTGGAATGATGGCAGGAATGGCAGCACGACTTAATCACAGGCCACTTCATAACATTCTCTTACTGCATGTCATATGGACAAAGCCTGGTATATAGGTGGAGGACAGTGGCCAGAACATAGAGCCATATGTGAAATAGTGTTGATATACAATGAGAAAGTTGCTGGTGTTACAGGATAGTCTGCAACATACCCTTAGTCAGGAATATGAAGTCAGAAACACAAATTGATGTATCCATGTACTGATAGTACTCAAAACACACAATGCCAGTGATATATCTGAAGTGGACAGACAAAACATAACAGGCACTCCTCTGGCCATCATGTGGCTAGGCCCACAGTTGAGAGCTATGCAGATAGACTGCATTCTGTGTTAAACTAGTATGTACACACAAACCCTGTAACACTGGTGCTATACAATGCATATAACAAGACTACTCACACTGTCTGTAGGTCTGAAACCTTAGACAAATATGTAGCTGGCCTGATTCTGCAAGTCCTCTTGTAAAAGATATTGCTACCTATTGTCTTTAACACTGCTGCCCACACACAGGAAGGATGTCCTCCATACAGGAAAGGTAAAGGGCCATGCCCACATGATGTAGGAATTTACAGTAGTGGGTTGCCATGACAGTGGTAATTGGAAGTACTACACAGCATGCTGCATGCAGGTTGCAAGTGGTGGACACTGATTGGTGCAGAGGCCATCACCGGATCATGTGCATCACCTACAAAATCCTTGCTGAAATCTATTCAAACCAGCTCAATCCATTTAGTGGAGAGAGACCGAGATAGAGAGAGAGAGAGTGAAAGCAAAAAAAAAAAAAAAAATACAACAAACAAAAAAAAAACACTTCCATCCAGCCATCCAAACAGCAAACTATCCAGAAGAGACATCATTCCCACAACAGGTATGTGAAGTATATATGCATGTAATTGAATGTAGTACTTGGTCCATAATAATGGTATAGATCATGTAGAATGATTTATACGTGCCATCAGGTGTTGTTGTAATGATGTCCAGCTGAATAACTGCTATGGACAATAGTGTCTGTCCCTGTGGGCAGTGGGCCATACCTGTCAACTGTGCAGATCAGCACTGACTGACAAGTTGTAAGCCATCATAGTGTGTGTTGTGCAATGCAAGACATGTATATTAATGTGGTCAATAGCTTGTGGTGGAAGTAATGCCGTTATGATGGACACGTGGGATCCAGAGCCTACCGCTTGCAGGACAGTCATGTAAACATGTAATGTAGCATGCAGAAATGCCACAGGTGTGTAATAGCCTTACCTGCAATCTGTCCCTATACATACCCCCCTAATGTTAGGCTGTGTCCACATGTGGCACCTGTCTGTGTTGTAGCAAGGCAGAACAGTGCAGCTGTGCAGGAAGGAGAGTTAGAGAGTTTGGACCAGATGTCTGAATGCACCCTATATATATATATATATATATATATATATATATATATATATATATATATATATACAGATATGCACCTATATGTATATATATATATATATATATATATATATATATATATATATATATATATATATACACAACTCATAATATATATATCTACAAATATCGACATTCAGTATTTCACAGCTATAAAGTTGAATTTTTGAAACCACGAAAACTCAGAACCGCGAAATTCAAAATTTCGCACACCGGAGAGTTTGAATTTCGCTCTTCCACTGCACGCACATACACACCATCCTCCCACACACAAACACAAGCTCTCTACTACATAAAAGCAGGGGGGCAAGCCCCCCTTGCACCCCCCACACCCCCTATTTAAATATTCTCACTCCGAGATTGAACTACACACAAACACACACAAAACACCACCACACAAGCTACATTCTCCTTGCACACACACATCACAGCAGCAGAACACACTGACACACACCACAGCCCCTACCCAAAACCCTTACACACACACACTTACCTGAATCCATAACCACAGTGAAACCTCAGAAGCGTGAAATTCAAAACCGCCGGTATTCAAGGTTTTGAATTTCACTGTTCTCAGGATTCCACTTTACGGGCTCGAAATACTAAATTTTGATATTTCGAGCTTCTAAAGTGAATCAGTATGTATACATATATACAAACACACACACACACACACACACACACACACACATATGTATATAAGTACATGTCCCCTACTTTTGCAAGACAGTGCTGCATGATATGTGTGAGGGACTATCACACATATCAATACACACACACACATACACACACACACACACACAGATACATATATATAGATATATATATATATATATATATATATATATATATATATATATATATATATATATATATATATATATATACACAGTAGTAAGAGTGTGCAAAATGGACGGTTATGTCAGGTGTGAACCCCATGTTTTGAACACACTGCCTTGTTTGTGAAGGTGGGATTGGAAATTTGGGGAAGGATAGCAGGTATGTTTGTGGAGGTGGGCTGGGTTGGAAGATAGAGAAGACAGCCTACAGGGGCAGTATATGACACATGTGTTGGGTAAACACCCTGGATGGGTAGTGTCATTTGCAATGTGGAAGCCTCATGATCCCCCATATGGAAACAATGGGACCAAGGCCCCCACCTATGGCCAGTCAAAACATCAGCTTCATGGCCCTGAAAGTGCCTGGGTGCGATGCTGAGCAGGAGGAGCATGCGGACCATGTGAGTGTGCACTGAGGTCCTCAAGGTGCCGTAGCACATCCCCCAAGTTTCTGTGGAACTTCCTATGCACCAGACCCTGGACCTGACCTCGGGTGACAGGATCATGTCTGTGTGTCCTCCGGGGGGGTGAACACCATCCCCTGAGGTGGTTCCACCTGAAGGTAGTGCAGGACAAGTAGATGAGGAGGCCCCAGGGTGGGTCCAACATGTGATGTGGCCTGGTAACATGGCCAGATGAGGTAGGAGAGGTGGTTCTGCTGGCAACTGTTCCCTAAACATGCTATTGTGTCACTGTTACAAAACATATGTGGTTAGTAATAGTACACACATTCCTGGATCATGTCCAACAGCATGCATAGATATCCCCAATAACACAAAACAACAGATATGCAGCAGTCACATAGCAAACAGACCACATTCATATATGGAACCATAGTGGCCCTTAAAATGGCATGCAGGTGACATTGTCCATAACAGGCCACCAGTGATAGTGTCCCCACAGGGAACATGACTACAAACACATAGCACAAAGTGTTATACAATACGATATATGTCCCAATGGTAGGTATTCTGTAGACATACATATTGAGTTGTGTGATCAGATTGTTGTTGCAGATATGGTGGGGGGGAGACAGAGATGTGTATTAGAAACTATGATAACCTTGCTGTATGAGGTCCTCATACCTGTTTTCATCTTTATGTCTTTCAGGCAAGATGTCCCGAGAGAGGCTTCCTATTTATACAGTTGAGGAGAATGATGTCATCATCTCATACCTGGTGCAGCACTACCAGGTGTTGTTTGGCCAAACAGCCCATGAGCAGCAGGAGCGGACCGCCCTATGGAATGATCTTGTCCACAGGGTAAATGATGTCGGCCTGCATAACCACAATTATGAGCAGATCCGGCATCATTGCACAGACCTACTTTGCAATGCCCGTTGGCATGCTGCTGCATTCAAGGGGGATCAGCTCGCAATGGTGGGGCCATGCCATCCAGCCCCCCCTGATACATGTTGAGGAGCTCCTTGCTAGCCTCGGGGCACCTGCCTGCCTGCACACACAACACCTGGCAGAGAGCATAGTAGAGGTGGGTGCTACCCACAAAATGGCAGAGGAGCATGCAGGTAAGGCTACAGGGCACATCAGTAGACCACTGCTGCATATGCATCTACATCTGTACAGTTAGATCATGCATATGTGAGACGGTATATATATATATATATATATATATATATATATATATATATATATATATATAGTCTGTTGCTACATAGTAGCAATAAACAGATGTGCATAATCTGTAGTATTGTGGGCTTGTACTGTTGATGTAGTGTAATGCTGTACCCACCCCGTACAAATGCTACAGCTGTGGCTACTGATATCACATCGCTGACACACTTATGTAGGTCCCTCTGGTATACCTCCAAGGTAGCAGCCTGTAGCTGGTGAGTATGGTGTTTGTTCAGGTTTGCCAATACACTGGTCTTGTTATGGCCATGGTATAGTCCATGCACACATTTAACACACCTACCCATAATACATGCCATACATGTTCACGTATTGTTGCTGTTAAATGCACTGCATCACAGGGGTCAGCATGGTGGTGTATCTGAAGAGTGTGTCAGACTCCTGAAATATAACTAACATCCTGTCTTTGGAAAATGTGTGCACAGAGATGAACATAATGGTGGGACAAATGGCCTACAGTAGGGACATGTGTGAAACATCACACTTATACAGTGCTATAACAGTGTATATACTAGTATTACAATGGCAACTGTTACAGATCTACACTACGGCATATCACAATACTGCAGTCCACAACCCTTCCAACCTGCAATGTGGTCCTAACATGAGCAATGAGTGTGTAATATGGAATGATATGTTAGGGCAGCAAATATGGGGATTACATACCTTCACAAACACTTGAAGCCTATGTGTGCACACACTCCAGGTAGAATATAGTAGAAGCAGCTGTTGAGGTACTGACCGCATGCATTTGTCATGGAAATGCACCTTCCAGCAAGTACACATTCCCAATGTCACACCAAGAAATGGTCTGCCGTCTAAAATGTTTGGCCATCAAATGTGCCCACTTACCTGCAACAGAGGCAGCCGTGGCTTGCACACATCTTACATGCCATGGCGTGGACCCCATACCCAAAAGGTAGCACCCAGGAGTATGGCATGTAGCCATACCTCACCATTGAATATACCATGGCAAACAGTGCAGACAGTCATGTATATGGCGAGGATGTATGGGACAGGAATAATGTAGGAAACAAACAGATGGCCATCCAAGGCAGATGATGTCACATGTAGCAAACTGGTCATGCAGGCTGCCTAGTAACATGCCACAACACTGAGGGAGTTGCAAGAATGTCTAGCAAGTACTTGCTGTGCAGCACCCGTGTCAGCAATTGCCTGGACTCTGCAAACATGTGGCCCATGGGTTAGGGTAATCAGATGGGACAGTTGTACCACAGGAAACATCAGCCAGGCCTCTCTACAGGTAGCATATGCATAACAGAAAAGGTCCCCAAAAGGCATGCATTGCAATGTATACTGGTGTACCAAGACCACATTGGAAACCTACAGACAGTATCACGTAAGATACATGTGCTGCACAACCAACACCTCACCCCACCTCAGGTCCACCATCCCCAACTGTACCATGCCAGTGCCAATGTATACCTATGTGTTTGCCATTCATTAGCTGGGACTAGGCTGCTACACATGGTGTTCAGTGTTTGGAACACTACAAACTGATACACATGTGTAGGCCATAGTTGTCAAGCATCGGCAAAAATGCTGAAGATGGGGAGGGGTTGTCATCGTGACACAACAGTACACTGCAGCAGTGATCCAGATGATGCTACAAATGGCTGTATCTGCACACAGTCAGGGTCAGGAACTGTGGCAGACATAACCCTGACTCCACAGCAATAGTGACGGCAGTGTGTGAACTCCAAGGGATGTGCACATGAGTTGACCTTGCAATCATGTAGAGTTGGGGGACATGTGTAGGGCAGACTGGCCAAATACTGGCAAATGCAGATGGCCCATGTTAATATACACCTGCCAGGAATAGTGACCGCTGTAGTACACATAACAGTAGGTGTAACAAACCATCATGATAAGGGCATGCATACATATGCACCTACGAAGTGTATGCATCTCAATCAGCATCAGCACAACTAACACATTTGTTTGACACTTCATTTGATTGTACAGGACATGTCACATATCAGGCTCATGTAATGTTAACATATGCAGTAATGTGGTCCCATAGCATATGAAGGAAGAGGGCATCATATCAATAAGGGTGTGTACACTCCCCATAGCCATGGTAAGGTTTTATAGTTGTCAGTGTAATTGTACTGAATTGGTCATACATGCACTGCTGATGATGACATCTGTAAATCAGACATCAGGCATTCACAAATGACATCTGTCCACATATCATCCCAGGTATGTGTCAGACAAACACATATGGGCTGTGAGCAGCACAGCAGACATAACTGACACAGTAATACATGTTCAGCAATGGTGTGTACACCTGTGAGGTATGGTGCACAGTACATGGCAGGGTGCTGAACAGGTGCACAACAATACTGTGTACATGGGTGCAGTGTTTTCCAGGGGAAGGGGCATCACCTACTAACACAGCCCATGCATCACACGCATGTTTACTGTTGTTAGCATGGATTAACTATAGCTGCACTGCATGCTGTTGAGTACCATATGTTATGCATGTTGACAGATGGGTAATGGCAGGTCTGTATGTAATATCTTTGTGCAACCTCACCTGTAAGTGTGTGTGTGTGTGTGTGTGTGTGTGTGTGTGTGTGTGTGTGTGTGTGTGTGTGTGTGTGTGTGTGTGTGTGTTTGGCGGTGGGGGTGGGGAGTTGTTTTGTCTGTAAGTGCAATCAGGTGGAGTTGAGGGGGGTTGATGTATGTAGGATGTGTGCGTGTGTTTGTGTGTGTGTCCATGTATGCACATGTGTGATTGTGGGGTTGTTCATATGTCTTGACTTCCCTTTGAAATCGTGCAATACATGGACATGGACTGACACATGAGACACCAGGAAGGGGAACTAGACACCAGGTATACTGTTATAATTGCAATCAGCAGAAAGGTGAAAGAATACCCACTTATGCAGCACTACAGATGCATTGGGTAATAACTAGACAACACCAGTGAGCGTATCCAAATATTACTGTTGGCCACATAATATGTTAATAAAGCAACAGATCTTGCATCTACTGAGCAATAGTTATGCATGACACTCCAGTGCGTGACATTATTGAGTGACTGTAGTAGCCCTTAACATATGGGAGCCATGTTCACGATGTCTGGACAAACCCAGGGTGAACACTGGATGACAGCAGTGAGTCCTTGTAAAGCAGACTCCATTGAAGTCAAAGAGGCAATGGAGTAACAGGTCATGTTTTGTGATCACTTGTCTAGGCAATTAGAAGAATGATACGTTAATAATTGGTATTAATGAGTGTAAGCCTCTAAGTGTGATGCAGGATGGGGAACTTAAAAGAATAAACTTGGGACAGTCTGTAAACTCAGGGACAGGTAGGTATTATGATGGAATGTCAGGGTGTGTGTGTGTGTGTCTGTGTGTGTGTGTGTGTGTGTGTGTGTGTGTGTGTGTGTGTGTGTGTGTGTGTACTGTTGAGCAATGATGTACAAGACTTAAAGTGCATTTCTTGTTTCCCCTCACAGGTGGCGAGGTGGGTCAGTGTCCCTCCTGCAAACAATCTGATGTTGGTGTCCAGACACTGAAAATGATGATAGGTGTGTTGAGGCACAGGTGGGGTTGTCAGAGAATGAAACTGCACCATCGTTTGACATCCCCCTGTTATCCACCCCATCCCCGCACACAGTCACAGTGCCTATAGATACCCCATTACCAGTGGCCATAGCAGAGAGACAGTTGGCAGTTGGTGGCAGTGCACAGGACAGTGTGGTATCTATGGCTGATGTGTCTGGACACATCAGCCATAGCAGGATGTCTGCCAGGGTACTACATAGGCAGATGTGCAGGGGTGTTCATGGGAGGGCTGCTGGTCATCGTGCCCCTGGCAGAAGTGCCACATCTGGTACCACCAGACGGATGTTTCAGGCTGTCATGGAGGTGCAGGCATGTATGGAACGGTACACCAGACAGGGTCTGAGGCTGCAGAGGGCTGCTCTTTCAGCTGTAAGTGACAACATCCATGATCTTGCAGGTGCCCTCCGTTATTTTACAGATGTCATGAATAGATGGTAGGGTGAGATGGAGGGACTCCTCAACCATGGAATGTCCATGCTAGAGCATGTGGTGGGAGTGGTGTGATGGCCACATGGACGTAGGCCAGCAACACCATCTGAAGGTCGACATGGATGGGCAAGGACACCAAGCAGTTCCCGTAGTGGCAGTAACCAGTCCCAGCACTGCAGGGGAGAGCTGTCCACACCATACCACAGCAGACAACGTGCACATAGCCCTGGCCAGTCCTAGGAGGGACCTGGTTCCAGTGGACATATGTCATCATCAGGGGAGAGTAGCATATCAAGGCTTGTACCTGGACGTGCCCGTGGAACCCCTGGCAGGCACAGTTCTCGTGTATGTGGCTGGAGGTGGCAAACTGCACACCCTGCCATGTATGGTCTGCAACTGTCCAACAAACACCTGTATAGGGCAGCCACATGGCAGAACTGTGTGCATGCATACTCACACACAATACAAACACACTTAGGGCAACCCCATACATACATACACCACATCACCACGACCGTATCAGTAATTAAAACCCCTCACTCACACACATGGTGTCAAATGTATGGCCCAGCCTAGGTCTCTGGCAAACCAACAACACACCCTGTGTATATGATGATACCTGTGCCACATCCCTGTCATCCATAACATCAATGCAGGGATAGGCTAATATGGTTCTGATGCACATGGTGACTGTACTAAAGTGTACCAATTTACAGCTGTGTAACATGTTGTCAGCAGTAATGTTTAATGCTTACATGTCAGGTAGTGTAGCTATCCAGCCATGATGTATTATAGCTGTTATTACCACTGAGTGATTGTGGTCTCCATAATGTTATCCATTTGTGTTGTAGGTGTTCATGTGTCAGCAGGAAGATGATCTGCTGTCATATCTCACAAGGAGTATGGCACTGTGGTGACACCTTGGCTGTGCCATATCCTGGGTACAGGTGAACACATGTCACAGGTCTGTATAACAGTTACTGCCTGTGCCACATGGCTGATAGGTCTGGGGGTGGTGTATACAGGTGAGTGCATGGGAGCTGCTGTTAACAGCCCTTCTACAGTGGACAATAGTAGTTGTACTGGGTTGTATACACCACATGTTTGTGTATAACACACACAGAGGCTTAAGCGTTGATGCACTACACAGAGAATACTGTACACGTGGATGTATGTACCTGTGCAAGGAACCCATTGTAGCCTATGTAATCCCACCAAGCCAGACTACACAGAACAACACATTGTGGAATAAGCAGTCTGCTAGTTTAATATCATTGACGATGGTACCGGCAGGGTATATGTCCCCTTCCCCATTGTAGTGGAATCCTCAACATGGTAAACATATGTGTGCTGGTGTGGGTGGCACACACCTACTCTTTGGAGGGTGAGAGGTGCTGTAGAACCACAGATAGTGTACCTAACCTGTTGACATGAACTGTACAGTATTATGGCCAGCTACACAGGGGGATACACACAACACTAACCGCAATGATGCTGGCTGTGTCCACAACAGCTACACCCAGCTATATATACCAATCCCAGTATCTCTGCACACCTATACAGTGGGGAAGAGGCCATTTACACAGCTAACAGTAGTTGTGATGGAATGTATGTCCACAGAATAATACCTGTGACATGTTAGGATATGCCATACTGTTCTTGGACAAATAACCCCTGGGACATGTATATTCTGCAACCTGAAGTAGATCCTTCCACATACACGCACACTCTGACTTGGCAACACTGGAACTAGACCCCTACCTAGGTATGTAGTGCTACTGATGTGTGTGGCTTTAATTGCACACACCACACAGCTTTTAGGATGAGGTGTGTTCCAGGTTATATGTTATATGCAGAACATCCCCAGGCATGTACAATATGGTAATGGTGGATGTAATGGTTGTATATGGACAATACATAGTGTGACATACCGTCATATACACATTGACAAACAGGTAACAGTCAGACACACATCAGAGAGTCTACCTTGTCAGTGTGTGCATTGTGTAACAGGTAGGTTGCACACAGCACATGTATAACTGGGCTGGATAGTGTTATCAGTTACCTGTATGGTTGATGGTGTCAGTGGTCACCGTACAGTGGTAATTGGGACATGTACCGGGGGTACCATGGTGTAATGACAGTATACCCAGCACCCATACCCCACTGTAGATATTGTACACACTGGAACCCATGATGACACTCTGACATACCCACCACCACACACTGACCAGGACTGCAATAGAATCCCTTGTCCATCCCAAGAGTGCTACTACAGGACATGCATCTAATGCACATGCCACAGGCATAGTAGGGTGATACATTGTCATGCCTCTCCTATGGGCAGACACATCACTACCCCTAATACTGAGTGTCAATGTGTATTGCAATTGGAGTATGTGGCATTGGAATACTGTACCCTACATATACACACACATGCACACATACACACACTTGCTGGAACTCAGTGGGTATCCCATGCATAGCAACCCATTTGTACAACAGTGTTGTGCTGGTACTGCAAGGCCCTGGTAGCCCATAGGGAG
>NC_056737.1:966447651-966472651 GCF_019279795.1 Protopterus annectens
GCTTCTGCAGTTCTAAGATAGGTAATCTGTGAGTAACACAAGACACATAAGACTCCAAACACTGGCCAGTCTACAGATAGCCGTGCAGGTTGGTGTTTCCTCAAACACATAACAGTCATGACAGTTATTAAATCATGTAGACCAGCCATATCCACACAAACCCTATTAAACCAACATTACTCCAAATGCAGAAGAGCAACACTTACATTCTGCAGTCATGTCTGGAACATCCCCCTCCTGTTTGTTGGCCTGTGTCTACAGTGTATGTTGTTAGAGGTATATCCAACTACCATCTGTGATGCTGTTTGCCAAACACCAACATGAAGTCCTGCTCACAGTGAATGAAAAGGGCCAAAACTCACATGATGTTCCTGGTTATAGGAGTGTATTTCCATGCAATCGGCTATGAGGATGATGTTACCACAGCTGTTCCACATGCAATCAGCTAGTGGGGGACTGCAATTCATGCAGAGGCCATCAGTTGATCATGAGCATCACTTACAAAACACAAGCTTCTGCCTAAGCAAAGCAGGTGTACTTCTCCATACCCACCATAGAGGGAGTGACAGAGATAAAGTAAGACAGGGAGAGGGTGGAAGAGTAATACCTAAGCATGTTTGTGTCACACACTTACCAGTACAGGGTTTCAAACCCATCTCACTATGTATTGCTATTACATGTCTATGCAGTTATTGCATGCGCCACAGAGCTTACATGTTGGGGAGCTGTCCAAAGGTATATTTGATGGTGAGTGACATCAGCAACAGTGATAAAGAAGGGATAAGGTAGGTGTAGTACATGTGCCTATCCACAAGCACAGGTGTCAAGGTTGACACAGCCACACTCTCTCAGGGACTCACACACATTATCACAGTTGGCAAGATGAGGATTAGACCTCCTATCTAGCTAGTTTGCCACAATACAGTATTACACAGGTGTCACATGAACCACAGGGGTTATCAGGATGATATATGAGCAAAGCATATGGCAAGGTGTCTGACATCAGAAGGCATGCTTCAGTAGGCCAATGGGAGGTGTAGTGAGTGTGAATGGCATCCTAATTATTATACTACACACACACACACACACACACACACACACACACACACACACACACACACACACACACACACACACACACACACACACACACATACACTCACAGACACAGATTTGCCAGTACTGACATGCATGGGTGCATTGCTTTACAGGTATGTAGTGGTTGACTGTTCCAGAAGGCTGTACAAGGCTAGGTAAAAGGTATACCTTGGCATCAGGCCACATGACAATGGTCTGCAGTGTAGCTCAGGGGTGTAGTGTCTGGATTGGCCCACACAGGTGGGTACTGTATTCACCATCCAGTCATCTTGGTTACTATTGTGGGTGGCCAGTGCTGTGCAATGCTTGCCATGTATGTGTTCTATATTCCATAACACAGACAGTGTCTGGGATGTGCACATGTCCCACATGCATGTTCTGTGACATGTGGAAGTGTACCTGGGGTGTCTGGGGCATGTTATATAGACAGATTGTTATCATCAGATGTGTCATTCCTGACATCGTGTGGTGAGAACTGGCAATGGACACCAAGTTGGCACTGCACCTACATTGATAGCATGATACAGCTATTCCCTGGTGTCAGTGGCATCTGTCCATACAGGGCATGTGTATAAGGGTTTACCTTCATAATGTCGATCACATATAATTGACCGGCCACATCACTGAACCGTTTCCATGAAACTAGAACCGCAAAAACTTTTGAATGACAAAAAAACTTCAAATTCGATATTTCCAACTGCGCCACACCTCCACATCAGTGCTAACATGGGTCAAAAAGGGGGGAGATTTTTCCATTCAGAAGTTTGGTATTCGACGTTTTGAAAAGTCGCAAGTTTGGTTTTCGCGGATGCGGCTTGACTATAACTTGCTTGGCATTATGAAGGAAAACCATGTATAAGGCATGGTATTTCCTTTGTGGGTTACATTTGCTGGCTCTACAGTTGTTGCAGGTGTTCAGTGGAGAACATAGCGAAGGAGCACTGTATGCAATGATTTGCCTATTGTAGGGTTGGGACAGGCCATGTTCTCTGTAGTCCACTTCAATCACACCATGGTTACTATCTGTGGCAATATGCAGAGAACTACCGACATAGTGGTTGTTGCCTAGCCATGTGTGTTTGTGTATGAGACATGGGTGGAGACATGGGTGGAGCGTGTTCTCTGGGTAATACAAGGGTTGCCTATATTGTTCCCCAAGCCATGATGTCACATGTAGGGGTATGGATTGTCTACCACAGCCTCTCTGCTGTTTGACATCTGTTATCCTTGTAAGGTGGACATTGTGACATATAATAGGCCCACCATATAAGAAATTTGCAAAACCCACTCCACAATGAGTCCTGTTATTACACAATCACAGCTACCTCCACACAGGATACGTATGACAAACACACACACACCAAGTCTCACAGTTGCCATGTCTGGGATTAGAACACCTACTGAACTAGTACATCACACTACAGTATTACGCAGTTATAGCACGTGCCACAGAGCTTACTGGGCTACTCTTTCCTCAATGGCGTATTTCAAAGTGAATGACATCAGCAGGTTTGCCAAAGTAGGGCAATGGAAGTTGCAGTGACTGTGAATGGCCTCAAAAGCATTGATCCCTATACAGACAAACAATCATACACAAAATTTTATAGTTTCCATGTCGGAGATTAGAACTCCTACCTAACAAGTACATCACACTACAACATTATGCAGTTATAGCACACACCACGGAGCTTACTGGGCTACTCCTTCCCCAAAGGTGTATTTCAAAGTGAATGACATCAGCAGGCTTGCCAAAGTAGGGCAATGGGCATTGTAGTGACTGTAAATGGCCTTTAAAGCATTGATCCCTTCACAGACAAACAAACACACAAACTTTTATAGTTGCCATGTCTGGGATTAGAACTCCTATCTAACTAGGTACATCACATTATAGTATTATGCAGTTATAGCACACACCACAGTGATTACTAGACTACACTTTCCCCAAAGGTGTATTTCAAAGTGAATTACATCAGCAGCCTTGCCAAGGTTGGACAATGGAACTCTATACAGTAACCTGTTGTTCCAGTATATAGATTCCCCTTTACCTTGAGAATCAGGTGCTTCCCTAGATACCTCCCTCAAGCCTTGTAATGTAGGGTCTAAGAGCTGAGCCTGTCTCAACTCTCTCTCTCTTTGTAACTCTTCCCAGCTCCCCTTCCACAGGAAGTCTGGTATCCTCTGACAGCAGTGCCTCACTGTCAGCCTAGGTACTACTACTCACCTCTACCCTTGCAGTCACTCTGTCCAAGGGAACATCAGTACCCACCAGCAGCTGTGGCTCACCTTCAGTCTCATTGCTAAAGGGTAGTTACCTCCCTGAAGAAGCCACATCACCAGTCATGGCTTCAGGTGTGCGGTCTGGCTAGGTCTCCCCCAGGCTACCAGACCAAAATGGCTGTCTCCAAGCCTGAATACGTGTCACTGCATGCACACAAAGTACTGCATTATCAAAACTATTCCCTACCACACATCTGCAGCAATATCCTCAGACACACCTACTTGCTTGCTTCCTTTTCCATCCTCCTAGTCAAGTTGAACCCTGGCCAAAGGCATTTGGAATGGGATCCCTCCTATAGCTCTGACTGGAGTGGACTGCCTAAACAAGTACTGCTCCTCTTTAACCACTGCAGGTTTCCCAATGATTATATCAGAGACTGTGACTCTCTTGGCAGTGGCCTGTTTTCCATCTACCAAGACTGGATATAAACTCTGCCTGTAGTTTAGTACCCCTGTTGTCTCCAGACAACTTACTACTGACATTCTATTATTCCCACTTGCTGGCTCCCCCACTTTTTGTTTCCCTCCTTGCCTCCATGAACATCTATATGCTACATGGCTCTACTGGTTACATTTAAAACATTTAACCCTTGATCCTGGTCATGTACCTGAACTAGTGTCTTCCCCCTGTTACTAACAAACTCTGTTGAGGCAGTTTAGGCTGCCAACCACGAGTTCCCTTATACCCATGTTCAGCACTGGGTATCCCTTTCCTGTGCAGTGATGCCCTGCTTTCTAGGTATAGGTATCCTTTCCTCACCAACTCATCTGCAGAGTTGCATTCCCTGTCTGCCAACCAGATTCTCATGTCCTCAGGCAAAGTGCTAAGGGTGTGTTCCCTCACCAAAAGGTTTTCTATCTTATCAAAAGTGGTGGCCTGACATCCACGCACCCACCTGTGAAAATAAGTGCTTAGTTCAGCAATATAGTGAAATACACTTTCATCTGTCTTGCATCTATGTTCACAAAACTTTTTTTTTGTAAGCTTCAGATGTTAATTTAAAACACTGTAATAAATAGTGCTTAACTTGATCATAATCTAAACAATCAGTATCAGACAATTTAGAAACAACAGTTATAGCTTTACCATGGAGGTAGGGGGTGAGGAATTGTACATAGAGCCCTCGGTCAACATTATACTGTTTCCATACTCTTTCAAATAGATGAATAAAACTATCAAAATTATCACCTTCTTAGTACTGAGGAAGAAGTTTCCTAACCTTTATTGCTTTTGGGGTACAGCTTCTCCCCTCTCCATTACCTCCATG
Organism: Protopterus annectens; assembly: GCF_019279795.1. NCBI lineage: Eukaryota > Metazoa > Chordata > Ceratodontiformes > Protopteridae > Protopterus > Protopterus annectens. The sequence continues at coordinate 966,452,295 of NC_056737.1, forward strand.
ACCCTGATAAAGAGTCAGCATTTCCTTTTCATGTTGCCTCTGGCTCTCATTTCCTTTGGCTTACAAATGCCATAGTCTCTGCTGATTCTACTTTGACCTCCAAATGCCACAGTCTCTCTTCTGATTCTAGTTCCAAACATTTGGCCTCCAGTTCAAGTCTCTTTAAATCCATACATATTTTTAAGTCCCCCGAGGAAAGTTGAACTTTCCTGTTTCTGGGGGCTATACATCCCCATTGCTAGTCAGGATGTCTTCCTGGTTGCTGGTCTGTGATGCAGCTGTGATAAAGGCTGCAATCATTTCCCCTTTAGTCAGATTGGCATGCCCCAGTCCTTTGGCTTGGCACATCTCAGCCATCTGGTTACTTGACAGCTTGCCATAATCCTCTGCTGACAACATTGCCTGCTCTCCTTGACTATCTAAGCTAACAAAAAGTAAATAAATAAAACTATTGTGATATGAAACTCTGAAAGGTTACTTTGCTGCTGCTGACAATGCACCTTTCTTTAGTGACACTGCTTACAGGCTACAGGAATTCAATATTCACACCACTGCTCAACAATATCTAAGCATATGATGATCCTACCACTGCCAACCAAGAAAAATGTGACACCCACCACTGCTGCCAGTATGTCATGGGCACCAATATGTGTCATCCCCACTCTGGACCAGTAATCAAGGAGCCTGAATCCTCACCCCTGACACTGTAGAGAGATGTTCACTTGGAATACAAATGGATACACTATTTCCAGATGCAGACCTCTCTGCATCAAGTACATTTTCCTTTAAGAGCACACAGGGGAACACGCTCAGCCTGGGATCTGGATATCTCTATATCTGTCTCCCTCCAGATCCTCATTAATACTCCCCACTGGTATAGCTGTAGGGTTAGGTCCAAGCCAAGTTCTCCAGTACCCTCTCTGTAAACCCAGTGCTTTGTGTCCCTGCCCCAAATAGCTGACATACTCACTCTTTAAGATTTAATTTTCACACACACACACACACACACACACACACACACACACACACACACACACACACATACACACCTGGGAAAGGCTGGCACAGATTTCCCACTCTACCATCTTTGCCCAGACTATAAGGTAGTTACCACTGCCACCAGTCAGTTACTATAAGGCTCTTAAAAGGGTATCCAATTACACTGTGTAATATTAATATTAATACGAATGATACTAGTTCACCAAGATGAATGGCTAGGCCTTCTGGGGTGGTGCACACAGTGGCACCAAATAAATATAAGTACTCTCCAAGGTTAGATACTTTCTACAAGGGCCAGCCACAATAAAAGTTTTAAATATATTTAATAATAAATAATAAAAGTACATGAAAATACTGAATATATATTCACAGTAAACCACAGAGTTCAGATCACAGGAAATATTGAAAAGAACATTTATGGACAGACTCAGACAAATAAAGAAAAACAATATCTAAACTAAGCTTCACTATATTCCTGACTGCATCTAAAGGAATTGTATTGTTCCCTAGTAACTTACTTGGGCAAAGCAAGATGAAATACATGAGCAGTTTTTCTAGTCAGGCCCCAAACAGAATACTTTATATTCTGAGATTACTCCCTGTAAAATATAATATCCAACATGACTTGCAGAATGAGCTCATCTGGTCACCTGACTCTAGGTTCCCATAATATCTCCTTTTGAAGTTTGAGACAGGGCTTTAACAGACTGCTAAAATACATATTTAAAGTTTTTATGGCAATGTCTGGAGCCAGAAACATTAACAACACTTCCCACTTCCTTACAAAAGCTAACAGATAATTGCTTCTCCCAGACCTACCAGCTACGGGCCTACTCAGCAATGTGGGGTGAAGTTCAAATATTTTAACAGCTCATTTACATTTCCCTTATTCTTCTTAAAATAATCCAGCTGATTAACCATTGATGTGTCAATGTCCTCTATTGAAAAATACAGTTAAATAAGTTACCATAATGCATGCACATTTCTCTTCATTTCAGCAAGGAGCACTGTTGATACATTTTAACACAATTAACATAAGCAGAGCTCACAAATACATTTTCAGCACAAGCATCTGTACAAATCAGCTTGATATACAAATTACATATAATTATTTAAAAAATTCCAGCTAGTTGTGGTGGCACAAGTTTTACATCCACTGCCCTACTTCTCCCTGGCATGGCTGGCAGTGCATTCTATTGTCACAATATCAGTAATGCTTTATACAAGCATACCATTACTTGTAAAAGATATAACAAGTTCTTATTTACAGTCCTAAAAAAAGTCCCAAGGAACTGTAGAGGCGGTCCTTGGAAGACACTGATTGAGAGCAAAGAGCAGTATTGGTAGCTGAAATTAAATGCAGTGACTTATCCTGGTCAATCATCAGGGTTTTAAAGTTATGTGCTATTAAATTATAATGAACTAACATTTTTATAACATTTCTTATGCCGACATTTTTAATTATTTTATGTACTCTGTGCACATTTTCTTACATTACGTAAGATAATATGTGTTGATATTTATAGTTGAGTTTTTATGTTAGTTTTCAGATCAGCATATGTATTTAATATTTAATATTTAATTGATTTGAGTACATCTTAAAAATTTTAAATAAGCTAATATAGCTATATATTTATATAACTTCATATATGTTCAGACTGATTTATACATTTAAACGAACTGATTAAGTTGTGTTTTTATTATCATTATGATGTGTGCATCATGTGAAAAATCAGTACATTATATACATTTACTGTGGGAAGGTCTTTTTGTTCTGATAAATTCCAAATAATTGATTTGAGGGAATAAAGTCCTAAATTATATATTAAAATAAATTCATACAAGTTGTGAGTCTCCTCCTTCCTGAAGTATAAAGCAGTTATTGGATTAGCATTATAAGATCACCAGCAAACAAACAAGAAACATGTCTGAGTTTGTGTTTCATCTGTTGAAGTTATTGTTTTGCTGCCTGAGCTTGGCTTGGGGTAAATGCTGTACTCACCACAGCATGCCAAACATTTATAGCACACTGTATGTCGCTCAACATGCAATAGTGTAAGTAGGCCGGCCAGGCAGCATACCTTGGACTCGCAAACACTGCAGCCAAAAGATCTGCAGTGACCACTTTGGCATCCACCAGCCATGACTCAGATACCAGCTGCTCTACCACACTTCTCCAGATGGTTTTATGCAGTACAGGTGAACTGTCATTATTTAGTCTGCCTTCTTGGGCCCTGACATATGTACAGTGGCAGTGCTGTGTCACACAGAACAAAAATGTGGCAGGCAATATTATTTAATGGCTATGTGGGTCATACATCATCAATCACACTGTGCCTCAAACCTCTGTACAAATAGGGTGATGAGGGTCACAGCCATTATCAACTGCACAGATGTCTGATAGCATATGGAAGCATGGCACTCTAAACTAACACAGGGTACGGGACTACAGGCCACTGTAAAGCCAATATTAATATCACTGGGTGGGGAGTGCTACTGTGCATGTCCAGTTGCATCCTTGAACATAGATATGGTGTAAGTGGATGAATGGGACTGGTAAAGTACACATTCACATTGCCAGTAGTATACAAACAAATTAGCCCTCCTCAGGTGGGCCTGTATTTTTGGTCGCTCCATCATCTCCTTGTAAATGAAATACCCCAACTACAGAGGCTTCAGACTCCATACTTTGTAATGGTCATCCTATGTGTCATGGTGGCCTGCAGGCTCCTATGGTAGCACAGACTACCATTCAAATGGAGCTGGCCATAGTAGTCCTAATCTTCCACCATGGAACAGAAAAGACCAGTAATTGCATTGTTCCTTGACTCCACTGTCTGCAAAACATCATACACTGCACCAACCATCTCCATGTCTGCATGTGGAGTAGTGTTTTGTGCTTGTATTACAGCTCTCTACATGTTGAGCCTAAATGTTGCATGCATGTCAGGGCCTGGCTGGGACAGCGGTTGATGCTTTGTCTCCCTGTGGATATAAACGCACAACAGACAATGTGATTACTTCTAGATTATGTGCCCCGTGTCCCATATTGTGTATGTTACAGGCAACCGCTTTCACATAGCAAGGCAAGTTTACACTTACCAGTGGCAGATGTGTTCTGGGAATAAATGACTAATGTACTTTAGAGGGACAGAGGTCATTATTGCTGGATACAGTGCTGCATGGCAACCCATGCAATATGGCCTATTCTCAGCATATGTACATGGCTGATCTCCATGACAGACACAAAGCACTTGTCTGCTTCCATACCAAGTTCTGATGGCTGTGCTGTCACCACCACTGTGCATGGTTGACAGAAATTATTATTTCTATGTGATAGTTGAGCTGGATGATGGACTTGTCACAGTATGTTCCACTTTGATGCTGTGTACTTTATTCATTGTCATCCATACCATACCATTTACATGCTGGTGTATGGTGTGATTCTTCCCATTTTCTGCATTGACATTGCACACCACAGATTTCCAAACACAGTCACATAGAGACTGGCAGATACACTCTTACCTGAACAGCTGCTGTCAGTCCATCCATCCATCCATCCATCCATCCATCCATCCATCCATCCATCCATCCATCCATCCACCATCCATCCATCCATCCATCTGTCCTGAGCACCTGTAGCATAAATTAATTGTTTGCAAGACAGAACCTGTCCAACTTCTGCCATCTGTACTCTTCGGAGGGAATTCATACACCTAGGGGACAAGTTATCATAGATTGGAAAGGCATTTGAAGATGCACAGAGGTAGCTATGTCAGAGTGAAAGTTGACTAGTTTATGTGCATATTCCTGAGTGTCACAGACCAGATAAAATGAGTGGGTCTTGTATGTTCTGCATGCTGTCAAATGCTGCATGGATGTGGAGGAGTGATTGTCCAATGTTGATGAGGTGTCGTCTCCTCCTAGGTATAAAAGTGTACAGATGCATATGTGTAGTGTCTACAAATGCTGGCGTTACAGACATTAGGGATGCCTAGATATTTGGGAGAAGGGTTGGTTGTTCTCTGTCAGTGTGCCATCAACCCCTGCTAATTGTGAATGTGAACAGGTGCATAGGTACAGTGGGGCAGCTGCCTGCTATAGCATATGTCCACCTGCCCTGAAAAGTCATCCACATAAATATTCAAGGGTGAAAATTACTTGCACTTGTGAGAAACACTGCACATATATCACTGACCACAATACTATAGACCTTTATGGACTTATTTTGGGTTATGTCCTAGATCTGTCCCATTCCATGCTGGCTGGATATGATTCTAGATGTTGAATTAGATCTGCTGCTTGTTTATCTTTGATGCCGATTTTTGCATTGCAGTTGCATAATGCCTGTAAACATCACCTTATTTCTGTTAATGAGATTAGATTCTGCCTTTGTCTATGAATGACCGTTTAGCATGTGCTTGTGTGCATTGGTGACCTAAGGCTTAAGCACCTTCAGCTGCATGTCAGAGATATGCAGTGCATGCAATCATGTTCATGAAATCTGTTCATGCATGAATATTGCACACCGATAAAGTTCTAAGGTGCAGTACCCAAAATTAATAATCCCATGAAAGGAGTAATTATTTTGCTGTCATTTTGTTCTGCATTGTATTTGTGGGGAAGCTGCAGAAGCTTGAGTACAAAGGAGAACAAAGTGTTACAATGTGTCTTACACAGCCAATTAAATGACCCCTGTGCAGGTCCACTGAGGAAGGCTGATGGCTGGTAAGACATGGCAGCTCTTCTGTTCAGGACAAGCACCACTATGATGACCTTCATCAGTACTACCTTGGAGATCTCCAGATATGAGAAACTAAGATTAGGTAAGGGCAGACCAAATAGTACAGTAAGTATCACCATCTGTTGTATACAGTTCTCTTAGTTATACTGTTCTTTGCTGTTTGTAACATGCATTTCACTGCTTTTATTTCATTTCACATATCCCAAGATTTCCCTATCTGGCTGCTGTGCGTGATTGTCTCTTAAATGTTCTCTCTTGACTCATGTGTCTTCTTTATGCAGTAATCCCCAGCTTTGGACCTGTGGTGTAGTATACACCTTTCATGCTTCTGCAGCAGTGCACATAACCATGTTTTGTGTAGTTGTGTCTGCTTCCGTGCAACTAATTACTTTGTTACTGCCTATGTTCACTTAATCGGTGGTGCAGCGGTAGCGGTGTCGCCTCATAGCAAAAGGTTTTTCCGTTCGATTTTATGCTGGAGTGCCTTCTGTGTGAAGTCTGCATGTCCTCCCCAAGGTTGAGTGGCATTAGAAAGACATGCATGAAAGGCCATGCCTTCGTTGAAGGTTGGGCATTGAGCTGGAACCTCGTCACCATAAAAAATCTACTGCCAATCATTAGCGGACAGGAGTTCTGCTGTGGCGACCCCTAACCGGGAAAAGCCGGAAGAAGAAGAAGTATAGACTGCTGTCCTTCTTAATGAGGAGCTGTGTGCACCTTTCTGTTTTGCACATGCTGCTGTAATGCTGTTGCAGTCTGTGTGACAATGTTAAGGCTTCTGCTTGTTTGTATATGTGTGCATGAAGCTATGCTTTCCACTATAATTTTTATTTCTCCACACCCATAAGTGTTACGTGATGGCTTGTCTTTCCATCATGTTTTTCACTAGAGGCAACACATGCACAGAATGCTGCCAAGTGTCATAGGAGGCAGCAGGGGCCACTGGCACAACAGGGTTAATGGCTTATGTGGCATTTTCCTGTCTTATGACTGCCAAATCACCTCTAGATGCTTGTCACTAGCATCTGGTTTCACAATTTAATCTCCACTCTACAAACTCCCTGGTCCACTAGAACTACAGTCAATTTTAGTCACAACTTGCTGCAACACCAACTAACTCTATATCTGGGACTAGTAAGTGAGGTGTGAGCACTTTGTCTGGTGAGGGTTCTGCCCCACCCCAGCCACACACCCACTGCAGTCATCAGTCTGGGTTATACAAGAGATGGGGTGCTTTGTGGAAGCTGCAGTTGGAGTGCTTTGTAGACTTTGCAGTTGGCAAGGTGATACGCCACTGAGTCAATACCCATTAACCCCTCCTGCAGTGAGTCTATGACTTTATAGACCAGCTGGCTGATGCCAGCTGGCTGGTGTAACCATAGCCATTGGCCACCTGGACCCATAAAGCACTACTTACTGCATCCCAGTATATTTTACTCTGCCAGTCAGCAGCTGGAAGACTTCCTGTACCCCATCCTATACATTGCCATTTGACTACCCTTTGTCTGTCTCTCTGTATGGCTTCCATGTCTCACCATTTCATGTGCCTGCATCTGCTCATTTTTGTGTGTTTCTTGTGGGTCTGCTTACCCTTGTTGCCTGCCCCCATTTTTCCTTGACCCCTCCCCTCTTCCCCTATCAGTCTATATAAGTTAAAAGGATTCTTTACTCGCAAAAAGCAAACTAGACCATCCCTCAACTTGTTACTTTAGTGTCCAGATGTATGTTCTTGTGTTTCAAATACCATTTTATTGCTCTTCTGCACTCTCTTTCCACCCTTTTATAATGAACCAGTAAGGTGCCTGGCTAGTTGGCACCTCCTCACTGTTCCTTATGACTCTCTTTATGTATTGCTTTGGTTCATATACTGGCTATTTGTCTATACAAATAATGGCTTGTGCAAACCCTCTGTTCCTCTATCATGTTCTTGTGGGTTTAGTGCAATATAGTGCAAGATCCCCTTTCTTTATATGCTTTCAGCTATGCTTCATTTACAGAATTTCATTTCCACCGTGTCCACCTCCTTTAAAGCACATCCACTCACGCTATTTGTATCTATTTTAATATCCACAATATTCTTAGCAGTAGTGTTATCTACAGATATGATGTTAGTTTTGCATTGTGTCAATACACTGGAATATGAATGTGGCACATATTTTATTCCTCTTGAAGTAAATATAGCTTTGGTAGGAAAGCTAGCTGGTGTTGTGTGAGAATGGACTTTTTGATTTAATCTAGAAAGTACAGCCATATCTGTTTTTTAAACTAACATTTAGGCCCTTAGTGAAGGAGTGAAGATCATTACAATACTGGAAATTATTATGGTAATGCATTCTACACTTTAAAATTAGGCACTGGAAAGGCCTTTCCTCCAGAAAATAGACTGCAGTGCATTGAGCATGTTGATTCTGCTCAAATATCATGAAAACGACAAACCAGTTAAGCGCTTCTATAATGTGAGGTCTGATCTTAACAATTGTTAAGCATCCCTGTTTATGCTGTTAAGATTAGGCATCATGCTAGGCAGCAAAACCTGCTAGTAAAACCTGCTAGTACTAGCCAGCAAACAGCAGCAGAATTAAAAACAGCTTTCTTTCTGCCATTCTTGTTCAACTCCACCTATTTCCTCCTCTTCTTGGGGTGCTAGAGCCCTGAGTAATTCCTTGAACTGTTGTACTTTCTCTCTAGTCAACTTCCAAGTCTTTAGCCTGGTCTCTGTTGACCTTAGAGCCTTCTCTGACCACTGCTTGCAGCTGATTGTGGCAACTATTGGTTTATGCTGTGGTCTGACTGTTTCACTGGCGATGACTTTGCAATCATGGATTCTGCACCAGTGACTTTTCCTTACTCGGAGGAAGTCTACCTGAGTTGCATGTTGGCAACTCTTGTATGTGATCTGGTGACTGTCTCTCTTTCTGAGCCATGTGTTGGCTACTATCAAGCCATTTGCCAGATGGAAGTCTAGAATGGCTTTTCCTTCTCCTTCAACCAGCAGTACATTTTACTGCAAATTGTGCAAATAGGAAGCCATCTCCTAGCAACAGTAATCTATTTTATACACCAATACCTCCCCAGGGCAAGGTGATATAGTGACAAAATACAACTCAAGATAGATTTGAAAGAAGATTAGTCCATCTTTGATATTTTTTTTTCACTTTTCTACAAATGCATACCCTCAGTTATACAGGTTTCCATGGGAATTTAGTGCCACAGATTACAAAGGTACAGAGAATCATATTGTTATAAGGTGTAATCTAGTATTCATTCTTGCTCTACATTTCACATGTGACTGAAAACATATGTAAAACAAGCACCTAAATGTGGCAGTTCATGCAGAAAGGGGGCACAGTGAGTAGATTAATTCAGAGGTCATGCATCTTGTTGCTGTTGGGTATTTGATGATGTTTCACAGCATGGACTAATGCATGCCTAGAACCAGAAGGTGAACTGCCAAATTCATCAATTTATTGTCATGCCCAGTCAGATTAATTCTCCACTGCAAAGTTTTGATTTTCATATTTTACTATTTAGATTATTTTTGAGATTACTAGGCTAGATAATGTTTGATCTTATATGGGGTTATCCAAGAGCTTAAGGATCCTTCTCTCAGGGTGGAAGATGTACACTTTGTGTGCTCTTCAGAAAGGAAGAATTGCTTTTCTTTTTGGATTGATAATGGCTGTCTTTTTGGCCAGTTAATATTGCATATTTAGTAGCCAAAAGGACAGAGAGAGCAGGAAGACTCCCATGAATCTTCAGCAATAGATGGCTAAAAGTGACTGCAATAAGCTGGCAAAAATCTGCGATGAAGCAACAGCTTAGTATAAAAACAGAGCCTGATGGTAAAGCCTAAGAATATTATCTGTCATATCTCAACTTGTGCACACTCATAAAACTTGTCAAGGTTTTCTGTTTCTTTGTTCTTTGGGGTTTTATTTCCTGGTGGTATAATAAAAAAAATCTGAATCACTTTCATCAGTATTTGTCCTAAAATTGCCTCACTGGTACCATTTTCACATTCACAAGCTATACGATTGTATTAGAGCAGGAAGAATATCAAATGGCTACACAGATCTATTCTTTATCAATAAAAGACCATTTAGTAGCATTCTCTGACAATTAAAAAAAAATTAACCAAAAACAAATATATAAAATGCCGTAGATATAGCCAACCTGTTGGCAGAACAGTTCAGTGAAAATTTTACCCCCTGTCCCCCATCAGTAAACCAGGACATCTCCAGCACCTGCCTCACTCACTTAATTACCAGGGAGCGGGTCATTAATGCCCTCTCAAAGGCAAAAAAATACAGCATCCATGGGACCTGACTTCATCCCTGGCTGCATCCCACATGAACTCGGGAATGAGCTCTTAGCACCATTATGCACCCTATTCAACCCAAACTGAGCACTGGCTTCATCCCAGCTGGATGGAGGACAGCCACTGTCTTCCCTCTACACAAAGGTAGAAGTCCACTGACCCAGGCAATTATAGGCCCATCAGCTTAACTAGCCTGATCTTTATAGCCAAGGGAATGCATTATCATGGACTTTATAAACAAGGACATTGGCAACCTCCAAACGCTTGACCCCACACAGTTTGGTTTTGTTAAAGAGAGATCATGCCTGTTGAACTTGGTCGACTTCTTCGAAATAGTCACCAAAGCCATGGACGAGGGGAAGAGTGTGTACACCACCTACCTTGACCAAGCCAAAGCCTTTGACACTAATCCCCACTGTGGCATAATAGACAAACTGTCCCAACTAGGCATCAATCCGTATGTTACTAGATGGGTATTAAAATTTACACTGATAGAATCCACTAAGTCAAAATAGGGGAATCCAACTCTATAACGAGTGGCATACCCCAAGGATTGGTCTTGTGGCCTCTGCTGTCTGGGATTTACTTTTCTGAGGTGCAAGCCAAAACCAGTGGTCTGTGGCCAACCAAGTTTGCAGATGACTGCAAGCTGGGTGCTGTCTTAAATTCTCCTGATGATGTGAGCATCCTCCAAGAGGGTCTTACTCAAACTAATGACTGGTGCCAGAAGCATGGCCTCAAACTGAATGCCAAAAAATGGATCATTATGCCCTTTGGGGAAAATGGCATCCCCACTAATTATCACATTAATAAGAATGTACTAAGCATGCGATCAGTCATGAGGGACTTGGGCATCAAGATTAATAGCAAACTGACGTTTGACCATAACATTGCCTCCATTGTATGGAAGGCTTTCTTCTACATGGCTCACCTCATAAGTAAGGGTATTTCATCCAGGAACAAGGAGGTCATAACATCCCTGTACTCCTCCCTTATCAGACCCATTATCAAGTACAATGCCCCCTTCGGCACATACCTTGTCAACCACATGCAACAGCTGGAGAGACCACAGAGGTTCCTAACTAGGAAAATCCAGGGTCTCAAACACCTATCCTATACAAATATGCCAAAAGCCCTGTCCATCTACTTTTCTTGTACAGACTGCTCAGAGTTGACCTGTGTCTGGCATACAAGGCCATCTCAGACCCATCCTTGATGGAGTTGCTGCATATCCATAAGTCAGACTCTACTTGTGCAACCTGCACACAAGGCCTCAACCTGGTCTGTGACATTAATAGAACTTGTTGGCAGGATAGATTTGTGTCCCAAATAATAGTCTCTCTCTCCATGTCAAGCAGAGTACTTCATTAGCCCTCTTTAAGATGAACCTAGATGACTGGATTGGAAACAGAAAATGCACCCCTGAGATCCCACCTGTGTCCCTGCTGGACAGGGGAAACAGGTGCTGACTTTGTGGGAACATGGGCGAAATTCTTGGTTAACCTTATAAGGGCCTCCAGGCCAAATAGCCTAGTATCATCCTATGAACCTATAAGGGAGAGTTGTATCCCACTGCCATCAAATCTCAGGGAGAAAAGTTTAGATTATGTTTAATCTATTAGTCCACTGGATTTCTTACCTATTTCTGTGATTGAATTTGTTCATAACTTTTTCTGAAAAGTTAAGCTTAAGTAGGGAGTTAAGGTCATCCATCGAAACTATTTAACTCTGTTTTTTTCCATGTATACTTCTAAAGCAACTGCCCCTTATTTTCAAAAAAAAAAGTTCCTAATTTATTTCATAAATTCCATATTTGAAACTGAAACATAGCACTGTTAAATCACATAGTACTCCGGACTGATTCCGAACTGACGTGGGCAATATAAAACCAGCTAATAACGATAGAAGTCTCCAAAAGATCCTTCCTACCTGAATGCAGCCTAATTTGTTTGAGGTGTTAAGACATCAAAGATAGAATAGTTTTTAAGACCTTTTATTATTTATTTATATGACATTTGTTGACTGGGTTGGTCCAGCTGGGCTGAAGCCCTTTTTCAGTGGAGACCCGGGGAGAAAAGCTCCACAAATACAAAGATACTGTAATGCATGACTACAAAAGACATAATGCATAGATATGTAGAACAAGATTAAAAAAAAATAACAGTAATACAAATTAGAGATAAGATATGTGATGCTAATAACTACTAAAAATCGATAATGTACAGCATATTACAGTACACAATAAATGTTACATAATTAGAAAAAAAAAAACATTATTTCATCAGTACACGGCACCTGAAAAGTAGCAGTGGGAAAGTACAAGTTAGGTCCATAATTTGAGTTAATGCCTATATTAAAATGCAGGTGGAGAGAGTAAAAGAAGTAGGAGGTGACCTGAGAAATTAGGTGGAAGAGAAAGAAAGTAGGGTGATACAGGTGGGGGAGGGGGAGGGAGTCAGGTTGGCCAAAGGTAGTAAGGTCAGTCTGGGGGATGATTACACTGACATAGTCTTAAGTTGCTTAGGTTTTTCTTAATGCAATTCTGAACTGATGTTTGGGTTTAATATTCTGAATGTCAAGTGGAAGTTTATTCCAGTTTTCAGTTGGTGAATAGCTGTAAAGGTTTTTGTCAAAGTTGATCTTTGGCTTGTATATTGTAAGGAGATGTTGTTCTGAGCTCTGAAGTGTCCTCGGTGGGGAGTAGGAGGAGATAGAGGCAATGCTGGGACAGAAAGATGGCTGGTGCAGTATGGAGTGAATTATCTGAAGCTGAGAGTGGAGGAGGTTATGGGGAATCTCTAACTCATTTAGTTTCCTGAGTGCCAAGCAGTTGTGAGAAAAGTATGGGAGTTCAGCACCAAATTTGGCAACTTTGTTGTAAGTGGTTTGTAATTTAGAGAGGTGTGATTTGTAAGTTGGTGAGTATTTGAGAGCTGCAGAGAAGTGTTGGTAGTAGATAGGCATTGTACAGGCCTGTCTTAGCTTTACTAGATAAAACATTTTTGTTCCTTTAGAGGATCCCAAGTTTTTGGTGGGTTTTCTTAATGTTACTGAAAACATGTAGGTCGAATTTTAGCTAGTCATCAATAATGACGCCGAGCAGTTTGGTGTGAGTTTCTACTGTGATGAGTGTGTTATTGTGGGACATGATAGAGAAAGAAGGTTTTAGATGATGCATTGTTTTTGGGACAAAGAGCAAGAGTTTGGTGTTCTTTGCGTTTAAGATTAGCTGTTGTTGGTTGAGCCATTTTTCAATAGACAAAAAGGAAGTTCAGGGGAGATAGCAGAGCACTGTTTTACAGATTGGAAGCAATTGCTGAGGTAGGTAAACAAGCATGAGATAGCAGAGGTAGATAGGTTGAGAAGTTTAGGGGAGATAGTAGAGTGCCGTTTTACAGATTGGAAGCGATTGCTGAGGTAGGTAAACAAGCATGAGATAGCGGAGGTAGATAGGTTGAGTTCAGAGACTTTATTTAAGAGGAGGGGGTGAGAGACAGTGTCAAAAGCTTTTGAGAGATCAAGAAAGAGGCAAGAGACTAGTTTGTTCTGGTCTCCAGCTTGTGAGTTGGTGTTGACAAAGGAGATGATGGCATTAGAGGTACTGTGACTAGGACGGAAGCCATGTTGGGTGGGGTTGATTAGCATCTCTTGTATGAGGTATTGTAAGATTTGTTTGTGAACACATTTTTCCAGGATCTTTGAAAGGGGTGATAGAATTGCAATGGGCCTAAAGTTGGATAGTTCAATGGAGCTGCCACCCTTATGGATGGGTAGGGTATAGAATTTTTTCCAGATTGCTTGTTCTTTGGCTTCTGTGACGGATCGGTTAATGAGTATGGAGATGGGTAGGGCAATGGAGTTGGCTGCTTTCTGGAGAAAGAGTGAAGGGAGATCATCAGCTGAGGGGGAGCATGGCTTAAGTTTCAGAAGTTTTGTTTGTTGTATGTTTTATATATTGTTTTCTGCATATGATCTAGTGGCTTAGGTCAGTCAGGTCTGACTCCTAATTATTGCAGGATACAATAATCATTCCCACTGAAAGGATTTGTCACATATTCAGCAAGAATTTTATTTCATCTCCATGCAAAATAAAAACAAATTATATTTCACCATAAACAAAAACGTGTTAAGTGTAAGATAACACAATCTAAGCACATTCTAAGTTGAAGTTATCATCAAGTTTTTGTAGGCATTGCTTATTTTTCCACATTTCAGGAGACACTATTCTACTTTAAGGAGTTACACATTTAATGTGGTGGAAAGAACTAATGAATAACCCAGTTTATCATATCCTGTGCCATCATTCAAGCCCACCTAACTAGACAGCTGTATGTCTTGTGTACAGCATTCCTTTATTTTTAAAATACAAGCTTTTGGTTTTGTTTCCCTTCTCAGCATCACAAGTTTAAGCCATCAAACTCTTTTTTTTTTTTTTTTTTTTTTTATAAGGTTCCCCAGTCATGAATGCCAGTTTAGGCAGAAATGCTTGTTTCTAAAGGAGACTTGATATTTTTGTTAAATTAATTGCTCAGAGTCACACAAATAAGTGGCCACATGCACTAAAACTGAAGTTCTGAAGAGGTAGATTACTCACAACTAGTCCTGTCCACTTTATTCACAACTAGTCCTGTCCTCTTTACTCACAACTAGTCCTGTCCAATTTACTCACAACTAGTCCTGTCCACTTACCATCACTGATATTTACAGATGGGCAGCATGAACTGCTGAATAAAGAATTGTGGTCACAGATCACACTAGCCATTCCAACATAATGGCATGTACAGGATGCTAATACTTTTGGTGGATTATTAGATGTTAGCAATTTATGAAAAAACTTACAAAGTTGCCTAGTCTACAGCTAGACAATTATTATTTTGCTGATTGTCAAAGAGTGCAGAGGCTTCCAAAGGGGTTGTGTTATTTAAAATTTCCAAATGGCACAGACCCAGATACCCCTATCTATTATGAATTGGTAAAATAGTTTTCTAGTGTTGACAAGCTCTGTCTGACTATTAGCAATAGAAAAAGTGAAAAGTTAGCAATGGACGCTAAGCAGTGTGACACACATACAGCACATTCCCTTAAAAGGAGTAGAATAAGAACAGGGAGTTTGAGGCATAATGATAGGCACAATATAAATTCAGAATGCAAGATTTTAAAAATGTCAACAATTTTAATCAACCTAATGATCAGCATAAGGGGGCATAAGCATGGGCTGTGACATAACTAATTCTGAAGGCTCTTTAGAGTTTCCACCACTTTGCAGATGGGAGAGGTTAGTGAACCATTCCAGAGAAGTGACGGGGCATTCCCACCAAAAGGAAATACAGAATTGGTTGCCATGAGGAAGTCCATGCAACGTGGAGATTTTATTGATGGCTGGTATTTAGCTTACTTTGATTTGTGTTTTTATTCATTTTCACTGCTGTTTTTATGAGCTTGCTTTGTCCGCTCAACTGTTTTCCAGACTATCTGAATATTTGCAGGGACATTTAGCGACACCAACAGCATCGAAAATAAAGTCATCAAATGGCTAAACTTGGCCAACATTGTGAACACAACCAACCAAGGTGGGGAGCTGCGTCCACTGCACCCCCCAATGTTAGGGGCTGCACCCGCCATACCCCCCTAGCTATATATACCAACTCTGAGATTGTACTACAATGGAGAATAGGGCAAATTATAAAGGTTCCCCTTTACTTATCTTATGCATCATGTTAATTCCTGGTTGCTGGCCAACTATGGCCATTCAAGGAATTTATTTTCAATGTTGTCAGTGTTCGCTAAATGTCTATTTTGCTGTTTCCAGTTCGACATTTAGCCGTTTGAGTTTTTTTTATTTCAGTAGCCAAACATAGACCCGTATTTGCATTTCTTATCTAATGTAGGGTGGTTGTATCATGCAGTTTGCTTTATCCTCCATTCATTAAACAGTATCCTATAATCTAGTGTCAGCCTGTGAATAATAGGATAACTGCAAATTTCAGTAGCCAAATTTCAGTTAATTGCTACAAAGCTGCTTCTAAATTAGTAAGACAACCACAGTACTGTATGCTCCAACCTTACAGAGGTTATCATTTGTTTGGGGACCTGGTAGTGACACACAAACATCTCTAGGCCTTTTTGATAGTTTGGCATTCTTGGACTTTCATTTTAGGTAGATTCATTTGCTGAAAGGACTATACAGACTATGTTTATGCATTTCTGAAAATTTTTAAGATATTCTTTTTGTTTGTTTCAAAAGGCAAGACAGCCTATGTTTGTACAAGATCATAGGTTTATAGTTCTATACCAGGCTAAAGACCTTCAGTGCCTTTATAAGCGTAGTAATGTATTTCATCCAATTGTGTACCTGTATATCATGGATGTTTATCAGTAGGGAGTATGTTAGT
Source organism: Protopterus annectens (assembly GCF_019279795.1). Classification (NCBI taxonomy): domain Eukaryota; kingdom Metazoa; phylum Chordata; order Ceratodontiformes; family Protopteridae; genus Protopterus; species Protopterus annectens. Next base: position 966,468,748 of record NC_056737.1, read on the forward strand.
TAGGAAGTTTCTAGAAGTTATGTGGGTGGAGGGTTAGTTTGAGCATTATTGTCTGCCTCTGTCTGGTCATTACTGTCTGTCTCTGTCTATCAAAGACATTAGAGACAGACGCAGGGTGAATTTCTGATTTCCCATTCATTGGTCAAGGTTACACTTAAATAGGGTTAGGGATGGACTCTGCTTCACATGGATGTGAAACTTGTTCCAGAGCATGGGGATACTCTGAGACACATATCTGTCTCATCAACATGTCTTATTTATGTCACAAGCAAAATTTAAGCCCTTGGATTTAGTGGTTCTGATGCTGTTTGTTTTGCGGATGTACAAGAGGTCCATCAGACCTTAGTCTGAGGATGCTTTGTATGCCAGGCAGAGCTCTCCTCTCAGTAAACTGTAGGAAACAAAGTATAAAGATAGGGCTTTAAGATGATCCATATAGGACAATGTGTTTATACCCTGGATTCTCCTGGTAAGGAACCTTTTTGGATATTCCAACTGTTGCATATATTTGGCAAGGTACATGCTGAAGGGGGAATTAAACTCAATAATGGCTATGATAAGGACCAAATAAAATGGCACTATGACATCCTTGACCTCAGTGGCATGCCCTTACTTATAAGATGGCTGATATAAAATTATTTTCTTATTACTTTTTCCACATTTTGGTCATAGGCCAGATTACTGTCTACATAGGTTTCCAGATCCCTGACTACTGTATCCACTCCTAGGGATGTCTTATTGATGGAAAAATTAGCCTGAGTGGCAGCTTTTCCCAAAAGACACTATAATGCATTTCTTGGGATTAAATTTTAGTCAATGACTTTGGCACCAGCCATTTGTCTGTGTTAGACCCTCTTGTAAGATGTTTGTGACTTGAAGCCCTTGACATTAGACTTTACCTTGGAGAAGTAGATGCCAAATAGGACTGATCCCAGCACAGAGCCCAGAGGTATCCACTGGTGATCGGGCTCTTAGTAGAGGTGGTATCACCAGTCCTGATTTCCTGGGTCCTGTCTGTTAGACAGCTGGCAATCCAGTAAGTTATGTAGGAGTTTATGCACAGTTCGGTGATGTCAATTTCCATGATAATTTATTCCATGGCTTTGCATATTAGACTAGTCAAACTAATATGTCTGCCTTTTTCACATTATGTCTTGCTTCAATATTCCATCTTCTTATATAGACTTTATTACAATTTTATACAAAAATTCTTATACCTTTCTTTATATTAATAAGAAAGTATCCAAAAGCATAAAGATCATTAATGGCACAAAGCAAGGATGCCCGCTATCTCCTTTTTTATTCAATCTATATGTAGAGCCTTTATTATTATATATAACTCAAAATACTTTTCACAAGATTCCTAGAATTCTTAACACTAAAGTTTGTTTGTCGGCTTTTGCAGATGATCTTGTAATATATTTTCAAACACCTTGCTCCGACCTTTTAAAATTAATTGGTTCTATTGAAAGATTCTCTGAGGCCTCGGGATATCAGATTAACATTCAAAAAACACATATTCTTCCCATAAATCCACTTGCTCACAAATCATATTTGTTTCCAGACTCCGCCTTTCAGATAGTTCAGAAGTTTAAATATTTGGGGATTCTTATAGATCATAATGGTCTCTCCACATTTCAAAATAATCTAGCTAAAATTTGGTCGTCTATTATACTTGATTTAAATAGATGGAAATTGCTTAATTTATCACTTCTATCAAAAGCAGCAATAATAAAATGAATATTCTCCCAGATTGCTATTTCAATTTAATGCTGTGGATCAGTTGATTCCAAAAATTTTTTCAAAAATTAATAAAGTCTTGGCTAGCTTTTATGGTTTCCCAAATCAGTGAGAATTTCTTACAGTAAACTAATCTCTCCGAAAAGAAGGAGGACTTGGTCTTCCAATTTTCATCTTTATTATTTGATCATCTCGGCCAATAAACTATTATCTATTTTGAATATAGATACTGAGAAATATAATCAATACCCTATTTGGACAAAATTATGGTATCAACACATTTTAACTAAAAATATTAATCCATTAGCTTTTCCTTTTCTTTCTTTAGATGTCATGAATAAGCTAAAAATTTCAAACTCTTTAAAACAAAAAATCTTTGCTTTTCAAGAATTGTTAAAACTTGTCAATTTAGAAAATACATTTCAATTAATGCAACCTCTTCATCTAAATCCTAATATTAATTTAAATAATGTTTCTTTTAATCTTTCAAACTTTCCCCTGATCAAAGATTTCACTGTTTGGGATCTGATACAATACAAAAATGAAACTCTCACTAATATCGTAAAATACTTAAGGTCAATACTAATTATTTAACCATCTTACGTCAAATGAGAGATATTGTCAATGCTAAGTTTCCATACACCAAAGTAGACAACACAGATATCATTAACTATAAAGTGGTCATACAAGTTCTTACGCTTCCAGAGAAAATGTTATCTAAATCTTATAATCTTATAAACCAGATAACTCATAATACATTTTGTCTCTTTTCCAATTATTGGGACAAACACAATCCTCATATATCTATAGATCAGAAACTCGCAGCTATCAAAATACACTAGAATACTACTTTCAAAAACTCTTTTATACTCAACTAATGATTAATAATAATGCATATGTCACTCCTTCTAAACTTAACAAATTTGACGCTAACAAATCGGCCTCATACTCTTGTTGTTCTCATCCTAATGCAGATCTTCTACATATTTTTTGGTCTTGCTATCACTCACATAAACTTTGGACTTCTCTAAAAGTCCGTTTACAGAAAATGGGATATCATAAATCCACTCTATCCTGGGAGACTGCATTACTACACATACCTAATATTTACCTTTCCAAATTGGATTCACAAGTACTAATATACATATGTTCACTTATAAAACTTTATATCACCCAAAATTGGCTAGATCGTACCAAATTGAATTGGAATAATTTCAAAATTCTAGCCTGTACATATATTAGTGCATGAAAAGATAATGAGAAGTCCCAAGAAGTCGGCACAAATCAACAAAGCTATGGAAAAGGTGTTACATATTATTTATAGTGTATAGTTGGTTACTCTCCTTTTGGAATTCATAGACCTCAGTCTCCTTTATATCTATATACCTGTTTCATTTTAGATCTATATCTATTTTGAATATTCTTAGGTTAACATTAGTATATGTTGTAGATAGTTATTGTATGTTCTCAGACTGCATTGAGATATAAACATTTATCATACAAAATTGTGTGATCATATACATCTCCTAATTTTTTATTTTTTTCTCTCAATATGTATTTTAATTCTGTTGTTGTTGTATTTTTATTTCAATGTTTGAAAATTCAATAAAAAGTTTTTTTAAAAAAAAAAAAAACTAATATGTCTGTAGTTTCTGGGGTTGAGTGATGGTTCACACTTGTGAACTGGGATAACCATTGCAGTCTTCAATTCTCATGGTACAAAGCCTGTTTTGAGGGTATAGTTGAAAAGTATTTCAAGTGTTCCTGATAGAGCATGTTTCCAGCTATTTAGGAGGTATCCCAAGATATTGTGAGGACCCACTGAGGCTACATTTTTGGTCTTAGTGAGCTCCAGCAGGACCTACTCCCTGTTAATAGTTAGGGAGTTATGCTATTGCGTATTTCATGGAGAAAGGCAGGGGGTGAAGTTTGAGCTGATTTTGTCAGCCATCAAATTTTGTTTGTCACTCTGCTCAGTGAAGGTGGCACCACTGACCACCAGTTGAACACAGTGTTGTGTGCTGCTTTTGAAGTTTTGGACATAGTTGTAGAAGGTCTTCTGGTTATCTTTAGCCTGCAAGGCTATCTTGACCTTGTAAATGGCCTTGATGGACTTAATTAATCCTTTTCGTTTCCTGTTTAGTTTACTGTTGTGTGATATTTT